>NW_022476413.1:0-51552 GCF_009829155.1 Mustela erminea
CTTCAGATCTTACCTAAAAACAAAATTAAAGTTGACAAAATTAAACACATGCTTATGCAGAGATGCACTGCAATGCAGATTCAGTTCTGAGAAAGAAAAACTAGAAGTTAAAGGTACTGTTAAACTCCTGCACCAAGTTCTTAGTGACAAGGAAGCAGGCGTGCTGCAAGAAGCCCAAGGGTGAAGAGTTGGGGTCTGGAGCCACAGTGCCTGGTTCCAATGCAGGCTCTGCTTTTTGCTTTTTGCTAGCTTAGCTGTGGCCAGTGGAGAACCACCAAACTTCTCCCTTTGCATCAGTCTCTACCTCTGAAAAATAAGGATGATAAAAGAATTTACCACAAAGTGCTGGCACAGGGATAAGTGATTTATAACAGTGCCTGTATCATAAACTGTCATTTAATCACAAAAATAATGCAAAGACAATCGTCCTCCAAATTTACAGTGTGCTTTGAATAGGGCTTTTTCTATAATATGCATATGTATCATGGGAAGTTCTTGAAAAGTCTCAGAGCTAAATAAGACCTTAAAGACCTGGCTCAGTTATTTGACCTTGAAGCCCATTCATCAGGCATTTCTACACCAACCCTCCTTTATTTATTTATTTATTTTTGCCTGTGCATGTAGCTACCTCGAGGGCTGCCGCCAAATCATCACTTCCACAAAGAACCATTCAGAAATTTCTGGAACTCATATCATTGCTGGACTTCTGGCATAAGTCCATTGTTCCTGGTGGATGCTTCCAGTAGTAGGAAATGGAACATGCTCAATGAGGGCAGTGGGTTGTGTCTGACTTGCCCACTGCCATATCTCCATCACCTAGAAAGGTGCCTGAAACACATAGCTGGCATCCAGTAAATGTGTGCAATAAATGAGTAAACTAGACAAGAATAGATATGCACTGGTAGACGTGGCCTGTGGAGTACAGCTTCAAAAGCAGGAGAGTATTGAGACTCCTACATGGTAGGTTGCATGGCACTGAGTTAAAGAAAATGGTTCCTACAATCAGACCAAAGGTTAAACCTCAAAAGCTGTGCGATCTTGGACAAGTCACCTACAAGAACAAAGACCCCTGTCTTCTATTGATAACAGCTGGGAAGAGAATCCATTTCAGAAGGAAAGGGGACACAGGACGGCTGTGTACGACACTTATATTGTGGTCAAGATGGCAGTGTAAATTCACTTCATGGGGTCCCACACCATCATCCCCCACTACCATTTGAAATACATGGTAATGATAGATGAAATATATATATATATATATATGTACATATATATATATTTTTTCAGTGTAACAGTATTCGTTGTTTTTGCACCACACCCAGTGCTCCATGCAATCCGTGCCCTCTCTAATACCCACCACCTGGTTCCCCCAACCTCCCACCCCCTACCCCTTCAAAACCCTCAGATTATTTTTCAGAGTCCATAGTCTGTCATGGTTCACCTCCCCTTCCAGTTTCCCTCAACTCCCTTCTCTCCATCTCCCCTTGTCCGCCACGCTATTTGTAATGCTCCACAAATAAGTGAAACCATATGATAATTGACTCTCTCTGCTTGACTTATTTCACTCAGCATAATCTCTTCCTGGAAGAGATTATATATATATTTTTAAAAGATTTATTTACTTACTTATTTATTTGACAGAGAGAGATCACAAGTAGGCAGAGAGGCAGAGAGAGAGAGAGAGAGGAGGAGGAGGAGGAAGAGGGCTCCCTGCCGATGCAGGACTCAATCCCAGGACCCTGAGATCATAACCTGAGCTGAAGAGACAGGCTTAACCCACCCACTTAGCCACCCAGGTGCCCCTAGATTAAACACATATATTTTTTAAAGATTTTATTTATTTATTTGGCAGACAGAGATCACAAATAGGCAGAGAGGCAGGCAGAGAGAGAGGAAGGGAAGCAGGCTCCCTGCTGAGCAGAGAGCCTGATGTGGGGCTCAATCCCAGGACCCTGGGATCATGCCTTCAACCCGAGCCGAAGGCAGAGGCTTTAACCCACTGAGCTACCCAGGCACCCCTAGATTAAATATATTTTTAAGAGAAGAGAAAAGTTAGCAAGTGAACCTCGGTAAAAAACAAAACAAAACAAACAAAACCCAAAACTGACAAACATCTCCATGAAGCAGCAACCGCAGAAATTCTCAGTGATGCACAGAGTGTAGCGACAGGAAAAGATGTCTGGAGGCTGACTTCAAGGAGGACAAGTCGCTCCCACTGGAGATAAAGGCAGACAGAAAGGCCTGCTCGCTTGCTGCCTGAAGCCACAACTTCAACTGGGCTGGCGGACTTGATTGCACACCACTTGCTTCACCAGAACACTGTGAGGTTTCCAGTAGCTCATTACATCTAAACACTACTGCCTCCTTTAACAAGGTTTCCCTTCCGGATTGCCCCTGACTTACAGGGATAGGCAGTAGGTGTCCCTACACGTGCTCCTTCCAAATTCTCTCCTCTCTCTGCTTTCTTCTGATCCACTTTTTATTTATGGGCTAGCTTTACAGGATATCCCTTCTGTGATTAAACAGGTCTTAATAATTCTACCTTTTGTAAAGGAAGCCTTCCCCAACTATTTATATGTTGATAAATATTTACCTCTGAATCTCCATAAATCATCACTTTATATGGCACCAACATGTAGAAAATAAGAATGAAGTTACCCAATTTTCAGAATGAACCATACAAATTACAACCTACCATCTAAAGCCAGAGACAGAAAGAGAACATCTGCATAAACTAAAGTAATGCGGGTTCCTTATTCATTCATATTTATTATGCAAAATGGAAGTTTTAGGAAGATTAGAATAATGCATACTTGTTCTATTATATAGGCAACTAATCCTCTGTAGATGGTAATGTATCCATAACTCCATCTCCAATCTAGAATTTCTGAACACGAGGAGAGGGTTAAAAAATCTCCTCTGTGGGAGGTAGAGCATTACAGTGTCTGGCTCTGGCCTTCCTGCTGCAGGATGAGACTTGCAATTAGTGATGGCAAATGGAATTCACAAAACATTTCTGGGCTTTAGAGGACATCGGAAAACTAACAAAGGACTTAGAAAACGGTAGGAAAAGGAAGCAGGAAGAAGGGAGGTGGCAGAAACAAGTGAGCCAAAACCTGATCTGTAAGCAACAAGCTCAAGAGAAACAAATCAGGGTGCCAGAGAACAAATGCCATTTTCACTGCAGGATCTCTACAGGCCTCTGCCCTCCAGACCCCGTTCCCACCACATGGTAAGTTGGGGGAACTGAACCTGAGATTTCCTTAATAAACCAGGACCCTCAAATGGAACCAAAGTGATCCCAACCAAGAACACTCCCAGCCTCCTGGCAAAGGAAAGACAAACCCTCCAGGAAAAAACAAACAAACAAAAAAAAAAAAACCACAAAAAAAAAGAATTAAAAGAGATTACATCTATGTTCCAATAAATCTGGTCTCAAAATCCCTTCACAGAGCATGCAAGAAATGAGGCCACTGTGAGAGACAGAAGACTGAGGGAAAATGAAGACTTTAAACACTGGAATGATCAGATACAGAATAGAAAATATTACATGTTAATTGTTTAAGAACACAAAAGAGGTTTAAAAATGAAGAAGGATCAAGAGCCTATCAAAAGCAACAGGATAAGTGTGAACATGGAACTGAAGGAAGTTAAACAGGGACCAAAAATCACTGAGACGTAAAACACAACAGAAAACACACCAGAATGGTGGGGCAGTAGATGAGCCCCGAATGAAGGACTTCACAACACTGCACCAAGAAGTGAAGACATTCCCCAGAATGCAACACAAGGAGGCAGGAGAAGAGGATGAACGCCAGCTGGAGAGACACGAACAACAGACGGGAGGTTTAAATAAGAATCCTGGGAAGTACAGCAGAAGGACAGAGTCAACATTTCAGAAGAAAACAGCTGAGGATATTACAGAAATGATAAATCCAGAAATACAGGAAATGCACAGATACCAAGCAAGATGAGAAATCTTCAATTAGACATTTTGTGGTAAAGCTATAGAACACCAAAAACTAAGAAAAAGGTTTTAAGGAAAGCCAGAGAGAAAAGGCATTTAAAGGAATGAACAGGGTGGAAACAGGGTTTAAAGCTGCTACAGTGGTAAGGAGATGCTAGTAAAATGGTACCTGTAAAGGGTGACAGGAGTATTTTTACTGCCACTACTGCTAATACTGTGTCTAATGCACATAACAACTGAAGACTGTGAAGGTTAAGCTGGAGCAGAAAAAAATTAAACGAATTATGACCCTCAAAAGAAGGATCATGTCGGGGCACCTGGGTGGCTCAGTGGGTTAAGCCTCTGCCTTCAGCTCAGGTCATGATCCCAGGGTCCTGGGATCGAGCCCCGCATCGGGCTTTCTGCTCTGCAGGGAGCCTGCTTCCTCCTCTCTCTGCCTGCCTCTCTGCCTCCTTGTGATCTCTGTCTGTCAAATAAATAAATAAAATCTTAAAAAAAAAAAAAAAGAAGGATCATGCCAATGAATTTCACAACTCTGGTGATCACTTTAAAAGCATCTCCTCTTTTTATCATAGCATTTGTATCATGTCCAGGATGGGATATTACAGCACACATGATAGAATATATATTTTTAAGATTTTATTTATTTATTTATTTGTCAGAGAGAGAGAGAGGAGCGAGAGTGAGCACAGGCAGGCAGAGTGGCAGGTAGAGGCAGAGGGAGAAGCAGGCTCCCTGCCAAGCAAGGAGCCCGATGTGGGACTCGATCCCAGGACGCTGGGATCATGACCTGGGCTGAAGGCAGCTGTTTAACCAACTGAGCCACCCATGATAGAATATTTTAAAACAATAGTCCATTTTGCTCAAACTCCATGTTGAAAGCAAATGACTCTGTCAAACACTTTGAAGAAGGTAAAAGTAGTGGAACCATGTTTTGTCAAGAAAGCCCAGGGAGAAAAGCAGGTAGTAAAACCAAGTAGCAGTACGGAGGAAGGGCAGCCTCAGGAAGAAAATGAACACCGTTTTCTTCTGCTTTGTTCTCTTTTTTGTTTTCTTGTTGTTGGTATCTTTTTTTTTTTTTTGGTCTTTCCCAGAAATCACTTCATATATATACATTTATCTGTTCAACTTCAGTGAAAGTTGGGAGGAAAAGGTGCCAGAACTTTTGAATAGGTTGTCTTCAGCTGAGTGCTTATTTTCTTCCTTCAGTTTCTCTGGGGTTTCCCACTATTCTTCAATAAACAGTGTGTTGCTTTCTGGCAGGGTAAAGCCAAATGCATTTTTAAAAGAAGTAATGGCAGGTCATCCGTCCATCCAGATCAGGAGAGAGCCCATACCAGGGAAGGCAGAGAGGGTAGTAGACTCCCCTCTGTGAGTTCCTGCCCTCTTGGTCTTTCCTCAGCCCTTGCTCTCTGCTCTGTCTCTCCAGTCACACCCCAAACCCAGAGCAACAAAAGGACTGTTCAAAACTTAAACCCTGTGAGAAGGGCCACGCAGAGGCAAGGAGAGCCCTGTAAGACTCTGAGCCATGTGGTCTGTATCTGAGACTGCACATCTCCTTGAGCCACGTTCCATTCCCTCCATGCCTAATGTTGGCCTCGCGTTCTACAGAAGCAGTCATGGCATCCATACACTCCTCTCTGTGTGCTTTTCTGTATACCTGATCCCATCTCAACCCACAACACCCAGCACCATGCACCATCTGTCATCTCCCTTCAGTCAACCTGCAAATAGGTAAACACAGCCTGTAAAACCCACCCTTGTCCAAGCTATGTCTGGAGTTATGATCGTCTGTGTCTTTACCATCAAACTTTCTAAAAGGCTATTCTTGTGTGTGACCTCCATGGTCTCACGCCCAGTCACTCTATCTCTCTGTCTGGCTTAGGACTCCACTACTCACCTCCCATTTTCTTTCAGTACTCAGTGACAACCTCCTCGATCTACCCCCACCCCCTAATCAAGCTGCTTTGAAACTTTTCACATCATCGAACATTGCTGACATTTCATTCCTTGAAATCTCTCTTCTCTAGACATCTGTGCAAAAATGCCTTCCTGGCATCAAAGCCATGTCCCTCCCCTTCCATCCACTACTCCTTTATTCTTCCCCTTTATCTGCCCAAGAAAAGAAGGAATTACCCTAAATCCTTAACTGTCACTCTCTCTACAAGGAATATATCCCTTGGCAACAGCATAATTGCATCTCTCTTCCCCCAAGCACCCATCCCTACATTTTGACTGTCCAACGAGAACCTACACCCGCGGGTCCCACAGACACCTCAACTCAGATTGCCTAAAGCTGCACTCCTCCTCTTACCTCCTGGACCTGGCTCCCTTCCTGAGTTGCCACGACTGTTGTGGCAGTTGACACATACACATCAGACTCAACATTCTGAAAGCAAAGAGGCACCCCTAAGCCTACTGCAGCATTTTTTTTTCCATAGCCGAGATATGGAAGCAGCCCAAGTGTCCGGCAACAGAAGACGAAGTGGTACATACACACAATGGTATATTACTCAGCCATCAAAAAGGATGAGATCCTGATATTTACAACAGTATGGATGTACCTAGAGGGTATTGTGCTAAGCAAAATAAGTCAGACAGAGAAAAACAAATACTGTATCTCCAGGGATGAATCCTTGAAAAATGCCCTACATATTACAAGTTTTAATGCAGGACCAGAAGCAACAGTTTTAGTGTATATCACCACGATATAAAATAAAATCTTAAAAAAAAAAAGGGAAATAATAGGACAACAGCAATTAGGGTAAAAAGACTTAACAATTGTCTTGCTCATCATCACCAGCACCACACCAGTTACACGTCTGACCCCCAGGCCAGCATAGCAGGTGTGAGGACAGGTCCAGGCAGAGAAAAGTGTTACTTGTCACATTTTTTGAAAAATGATTAACAGAAGGGATGCCTGGGTGACTAGGCTGGTTGAGCGGCCAACTCTTGATCTCAAGCTCGGGTCTTGATCTCACTGGTGGTGAGTTTGAGTTCCACACTGGGCTCTGCACTGGGTGTGGAGCCTGCTTTAAACTAAACTAAACTAAACTAAACTAAAATAACACCTCTGTCAAAAGTACGTGAATTCACAACTTACATGTAAGTCAAGTTCTACTTGTTCTAAGACAGCATGAAAACCAAGATGTCGTTATCAAGACAGGAAGCAAGATAAATTGTGTATTCCATGTGCCAGTGAGATGACTCCAACTGCATCCAAGTCAGCCATGGCCCTCCACACATCTGCAAGAGAGGGTATATTATCCCCATTAGCACAGAGGAAACCAAGGCTCAGAGAGGTTAAAAAAAAAAAAAAAGAGTCCAAGATCATAGCATCATTTAGCAGCATAGCCAGAATGTATAGGAATTACCTCAAAATAGGCCACACTAGTGGAAGAATACCTTAGTGTGGAGTTATGAAAACCCAGGTAGAACGCTGCCTCAGAAAGGCAGATAATCAATAAAGGAAAAATAAAGAGGCACCTAGGGTGGCTCAGTCGGTTAAGCATCTGCATTGGGCTCAGGTCATAATCCTGGGATCTTGCCCTATGTCAGACTTCCTGCTCAGCAGGGAGTCTGCTTCTCCCTCTGCCTCTGCTCCCCATTCATTCTCATAAACAAACAAATCAATAAAATCTTACCCCAAAAAAAAGAAAAAAATAAAGATTATAAGCTTACAATAAAGATATGAATGATGAGTCAAAGCTTTCAGTGACACACACACACACCTGCCTACAGTTCTCTGGCTAAAACATGGGTGGAATTGATGGGGTTAGAAGAACAGGAGGCACATAGGCCCGGACAGCACAGCCCCAGCAGATGCAGAATCCTGGTGTAGGTTTAGCTAGCTTTCATTGTCCTTTAAAATGTCAAAAGCTAAAGAAATCTGGTAGGGTTATTGAAGTCTGATCCTGGGGGATGCCTGGTTAGCTCAGTCTGTTAGGCAGCAGCCTAACATGACTCAGGTCATGATCACAGGGTCCTGGGATCAAGTCCGGCATCAGACTCCTTACCCAACCAGAAGCCTGCCTCTCCCTCTGCCTGTTGCTCCCCCTGCTTGTGCTCTCTCACTGACAAATAAATAATCTTTAAAAAGAAAGAAGAAAGAAAAAAAGAAAAGAAAAATAAAATCTGATCCACAGTATAGAACAACACAAAGGATGGTACTTTCTTGGGCTGATTTCTGATTGTTTGATTTTAAGTAGGTTCCACAGCCAGCACGGACACTAGTGCAGGGTTTGATTCAGGACCCTAAGACCATGAACTGAGCCAAAGGCAGACAATCGATTAAGCCACCCAGGCACCCCACTTTCTTGGGTTCTAATGGGACTTTTCCTAGGTTCTAATCCTAGCTGTACTGGCTGCCAGAGGGAATGAAGTCCAGCACCACAAGAAAAGCATCCCAAGGCAGCAGTCCTCTGCAGAAGATTTGCTGGTGGCTGCCATCATCAAAGAGTCAGTGGGTGAAGTTGTTGAAGCACAGTGGGAACAATGATAGCCACTGCCTTTTGGGTGTCACTGAATCATCCTACTCATCTTCAGGAAGCCTGGCCCTTCTCCAGTCAACGCAGCAAAAGCAAACTTGTTAGAAGAACAGGGGAGGGGGTCATCTCCCTCCCTCCCAGAAACTGAAGCAACCAGCCAAACAGTGCAGCACTGGAGTAAAAATAAAAATATGAAGGAATGGGGGGGGCACCTGGGTAGCTCAGTCTGTTAAGCATCTGCCTTTGGGTCAGGTCCTGATCTCAGAGACCTGGGATCTGAGACCCACATCAGGCTCCCTGCTCAGTGAGGAGTCTCCCTTTCCTTCTCCCTCTGCCCCTGCTCCTAGCTTATTCTCTCTCTCTCTCTCTCTCTCAAATAAATAAAATCTTTAAAATAAGAAATTTAAAAATGAAGGAATGAATCAAAATGCAGAATTCAGAAACAGAACTACAGATATAAAAACTACATATAAAAACCTGAAATATGACCCGGTGAGTGAGGAAGGAATTATTAAATCATGATACTGTATGAATTGATTGCCAATTTTTTCTTAGAACATAGAGCACACTGCACTACACGAAAACAAAAACACAAAATTAGGATTGAATACAAAAACAAAATTATCAGTGTTATTCCATCAAGTGTTTCTCTAACCTACTGATCAAAACCTCAGTTCATCCTCCAAAAGGAATCTGGGCACCACCTCAGCACACACGAACACATTTTCAGGCCACAGTTCACACTGCTCCAGTCCCCACTCTAAGTCCTGAGCCATGGGCTCCTCCAGGCAAAGCCACCACCAACTATGTCAGGGCCCCTGTCCTAGAAATCCCCAAACCCAACCACTTCACAACAGGGAGACTCAGGGAGATTCAAATGGGCAGAAACGTGGGACTTTGACTTTTTTTTTTAATTAAAAGAAAAATACAGCAAGAAACATTTCTAGCACAAAGTGAAGAGCTAATCTCTCACAATGTCGAGAGTATTAGAATTATCAATACACCATCAATAGTTTGATAGGTCAAACAGGCCAAAAGCTGGAAACACAAGAGGAAATGCTCACAGCAAACAGACCTGAAAGCCAGGGCCTGGACCGGCTGACATGGCTCTGCCGCTTACCACAGCGAGAAAGTGTAACTTTCCTGGGCCTCAACTTCCCTCCTGGCCAGCAGGAAAGTGGCAACACCACAAAACTCATGTCTGGTCGGGGATTACGTGAAAGGAGAATGCTCGGTGAGAGCCCCGCCACACCGCCCGTCCAGCCACAGTCTGTGCCCAGTGCATGGGAATTTCCTCTACTGCAGCCACACGAAGAGCTGAAGGATCTGCACAAGATGCCTGTTTATTTACCAGTCACAAAACCACGTTCTGCCATAAGCAGAGAGGGCAAGAGACCCCAAGAGATGGGAATATCCCTCACCCTTGCCTGGACCAGGCTTTCAAGACAAGTTGGAAAGCCCACAGCAGCTCTGCCACTGACTCTGAATGAGCCTTTGGAAGACAACACCATCCCAAACAACAGTTTAATTTACTTCTCTTTAAAAAGCAGTGAGTACAAGGTCTTGGCCACATTCATAAATTAACAGCTTAGGAGGCTAAACCCCAATGATTTAGTTATGTCCCCAGCAGGCAAACCTCCACTCGTGGGCAGCTTCAGGGAGAAAGGGTGCCTCCCCATCCATGAGGACACCCTCTGACATTCATCTGCCTGAAGATGCTTCCTACCCATGGGCATTTACTCCCTGGAACCCTCCCCATCTAAGTTCCTCTCTGGATGCTGCATGAGGCAACTTCCTCACACCCCCATCACCACTGGCGACACCGCAGATACCCCTGAGCCTTCAAGCAGGGTGCACCTGTCTTTGCTGCCAAGCGTCCCATCAGCCCAGCTCCATCACTGATTTCTGTACCCATAATTAATTAACTTAGTGCATGTATGTATTTATTTATTTTTACAGATTCATTTATTTTAGGGAGAGAGAGACAGAGATACAGAGAGAGCACACACACACAAATACAGGGAGATAGAACCTCCAGCAGATTCTACACTGAGAGCAGAGCACACCTCAGGGCTCAATCTCACCACCCTGAGATCATGACCTTAGCTGAAACCAAGAGTTGGATGCTTCAACAGACTGAGCCACCAGGCACCCCTCTGTACCCTTAATCTTAAGAAAAGACAGACACCGCTTCTTTCTGTCAGCCACGGCCTCATAAGCCATCTGTCACACAGCCAAAGCTTCCAGAGGGTAGGACCAGGTCTGCAACACCAGTGATGCCAGAGTATCACCATAAAACTACAATCTAGTGAGTACCAGGCTCTGCTCTAAGCTCCTAATATGGCCTTCTATTTTGTACCCCTCACAGACCTACATGCTAGGTATTATCCCCAGTGCACAGAGGGGACACTGAGGTCCATGGCTTACCCAAGCGATCTACTTTTATGTGGCAGCAGCAGGGGCCTGAACCCAAGTCTGTGACTCCAAGGCCCCTCCGTCAACTCTGCTACTCATGCAGCCCCAACACAGTCATCAAATACCTCCCTAAACCCTCATCCCTCCTGTGAAAAAGCATGGTCTTCTGCCATTTCCCAGATGGGAAGAAAGCCGGCTTGAGCCAGATATAGTGACCTGCCCATGATGGTACAGGCGATGTCCCCCCCGTTCTCCCTCCAACACCCATGTCATTCTGCACGAGGCCCCATGGGGTCCTTCATGCTTCCAGTGGAAAACTCTGGTGAGACCACCAGTCTCCTGGCAGGCCTTCATCTTGACCCTGGAGGACAGGACCAGTTAGGAGAAACCGGCTAGTTAAGCCTCTGAAATGGGGTCCTACCACCCAGGAAAACCCCCTTATCTCCAGGGCATCAGCCCGTGTGAATTAGCTGGCTTTGTAGAGGGCTCCACAAGCACCAGCCTTGCTGAGTCACTTTCTCTAAGGTGGTGGCTGAGACAAAAAGGACCCAGGAAAGAAAGGCATAGGCTGTTGTGGAACTCCAGTGCCTTGGCATCAACAATTAATGTGAGCAGCTGCCTCTGCTCACCAGATCTGCATTTTATGTGGGGCACACTGTTCAAAGTTTACACCTCCCATCTCTGTAACCTTCACGACAACCCCCGGAGCTCCCTGCACCATCATTACCACCTCACAGACAAGGAGACAAGGCATGAGGGGTGTGTAGAATGATGCAGCTCTGTGCTGGGGCCAACCTGGGGAGGACTCCCACAGGCTTGCTCTTCCCACTGCTGCAGAAGCAGCTGAAAACAACGAGTTTTTCAGTTTGCATTAGGTAGAGTGGAAAAGTCAACCATAAAGGTCATTCAATTTTTAAATGGGTTATTCCTCAGGATAAAAACAGTTCCAAAAAATAATTTCCGAGAAGTTCAACATATTCCTCAGGTGCCTGGAATGTGATGGAATGTTGTTAAAATAAGTTCTGACCCATCAGCATGCCAGAAAGAAACTGGAAGTAAGCTGTTGCAGGTCCCCAAAGGCTCCGTCACAACCCTAAGGAGAAGACATATAACTTTCACTGTCCCAAAGTGGTTATGTTTAAAAAAAAAAAAAAAACAGGCACAGGTGGAACATTTTAAATTACAGACTTTCAATGCAGGGGCAGTGGGGGCAGGGGGGGTGTCCCCCCACTACCCCCAAATGTTTCAGCTATATATAGTGACTTACCAAAGTGACTCATCACAAGTACCTACAAGGCGACTGACAGGCAACTGACCGATGAGGAAGGTATTCGGACCGCTTAACAAAACCAACACAACTTAGAATCTTCATTATTGAAAAGAGAAAACCATTTATTAAACACTCGCCAGGCACCAAACCCGCTAGGCACTGTCACACGCTCTACTCATCACAAGGCTGCCAATCTCAGTTCAGAAACTGAGGCTGAGTAAGTCACCTAAGGTCATGCAGCACCAGAAACTGGATTCCAACCAGGTCTGACATCAAAGCCCACCCCAGCTTGCTGCAATGCTTCAGAACCTAAGCTTTGTGATGATCAATAAACTACATGCTTAACAATGTTTACACATCTCTGTTAGAATTCAGGGAAAGGTTTTTAAAAATGACATACACAAGGGGAAAAAAATAATGCAGGTTCTGGAGGCAGGCTGCCCAGGGTTCAAATCTTGGCTCCTCCACTTGCAAGCTGTGTGACCTTGGACTCCTTTAGCTCCCCTGTGCCCATATTTCCATGCATTAAAATGGTAGCCATAACAGACCCTATCTCCTAAGGCAAATAAAGCATTTTGGTGTTGTTGTTGTTGTTTTAAGATTTTATTATTTATTTGACAGAGAGAGAGAGAGACAGGGTGAGAGGGAACACACACAGGGGGAGTGTGAAAGGGAGAAGCAGGCTTCCCACTGAGCAGGAAGCCTGGTGAGGATCAGATCCCAGCACCCTGGGAGCATAAACCTCAGCTGAACAACTGAGCCACCCAGGTGCCCACAAATAAAACATTGAGAATCATTCCTGGCATGAGTTAAACCTCAGAAGGTGTGGGCTGGTGTTACTTCTTGCTGGGCACTAGATAGGGTCAGCAGCCTCAGGCCCACTGTTTTAGCAACTCATTTGCATAAACAAAGCCCAGGCTCAGCCACTTTGTGCTTACCCTATGGTTTCTTCCTGTCACTAACATCTCTCCTCACTCCTGCTCTGTGGCACTAAGCTCTGAGCCTCAACTTCCCATCTGTCAAATGAGGTGAGGAGCCCAGCTGATCTATCTGAGGTCCTTCCAGCTGGGCAACCTAGGATTCTTGGTAACTCAGGGCCCAGAAATTTCAGAACCATCCTAACACAAACATTACCAGATGACACCCACTCATTTTCCTCAAATCTTCTCTTCCGTATTATGTATAAATGCTTATTTTCATGGAAAATCTTCTCCAAGATCCCAGAGCTCCACGAGCACCCAGAATAGGCTGGGCAGGCATCCCCAGTGCTGAGGCTGGGGACATGATGGTCAGAAGCTCTGACCCCCAGGGGAGACGGATTCCAAATCAAGCTGCTCTGATAAGCAGGTCCTCCCTGTTAGAGAGGATTTCAACAGAGCACAGTTAAGAGGAAGTGCAGGCAAGAAACTCAGAACTTGGCCCACTGGACAGAGGGCAGTAGGACAGTGGGCCAGGAGGGGTGACAGAGGGATGGAGAGCAACGGCACGATCAACAGAGGCCAGCCAAGGCAGCACTGATGCGTGAGAGGGTGGGCTGGGGACACACTGTGAAAATGGCTTCACAGGCAGGAAGCAAGCCCAGCTCAGCACAAAGCAAAGTCCTGAGCAGGAACCTTCTGGGACCAGGCTGGACACTAAGGTGAGCTGCAAATGGCTGTGGGACCCAGTGCAGCCTGCAGTCTGAATCTCACCCATGCCTCTCACAGGCTGGGTGACCCCAGACCAGTTATGCTACATCCTTTAATGTTTCCTAAAGGGTATATTCACTCCATAACCCTGAGCCATGTTCTCATTTCGGTGAGTGTGGGAGGCCGCAATAAGGCTTGAGACAAGAACCAAACCAGACCCTGACTTGTGCCTCCTTTAAAGTCCAAATAACCTAACAAAAGGTTTAGGACGGGAAAAGTTGAGTAGCACTGGGAAAGGGTCTGTGCTATGTGTTGTGCGCTCGCCTTCGTGACTTCCCACACGCTTGCTAAACAAATGAGAACAATTCGGTTGGGCTAAAAAGTTCGTTGCTGGTCCTTGCTGCCTTAGTACAGCCCATAAATTACTTTCAGGTTTGCTGTATTTGTACTGGCATCAGCCATTTGGCGTCATGAGGAACCATGGTTGCTTAACTAGACACAGATGTAATGTCACTATATATATGGCCTTAATGCTTTGAATAAACTTAGCACTGTTGGACATCCTCCTCAGTGCTCCTCCTGCCCCCCATCTCTTTGCTTCTCGAGTTCTTTTCTTCATCCTCTTACCCTCATGTTCCTGGTTGATTTGTTGCGCCGGCCACGACAGGTGAGGATCTGATGGTGCCCACAATCTACAGGGATCCAATATATACAACTAGGACAGCCTGGAGGGGGGTGGGCAACGCAGGCTGGACAGGGAGTTAAGAAGGAGTCAGGAAGGGCGCCTGGCTGGCTCAGTGGGTTAAGCCGCTGCCTTCGGCTCAAGTCATGATCTCAGGGTCCTGATATTGAGTTCCGCATCGGGCTCTCTGCTCAGCGGGGAGCCTGCTTCCTCCTCTCTCTCTCTCTGCCTGCCTCTCTGCCTACTTGTGATCTCTCTCTGTCAAATAAATAAAATAAAATAAAAAATCTTAAAAAAAAAAAAGGAGTCAGGAAGAAGTCATTCCCACACTTGAGGCATGGGTTGGTACTGACCAGAGACACTGGGCAAGAGACGGTGTCCTAAGACTGCTGTAAGACTAGCCGGGTCCAGGCAAAGCACCTAAGAGTGTGCAGATGTAACCCATCTGTAAAAGGGGGGGTGGGGGGTGGTGGTTGCAGCTGGTTGAGCATCTGACTCTTTGTTCTGGCACAGGTCCATTCACCTGGCCCATTCACCTGTGCCTGCATGTGTTCTGTGGTGTGCTCTTTATCTCTCTCTCTCTCTCTCTCAAATAAATAAATCTAAAAAAAAAAAAAAAAAGGAAGTCAGGAAGGATCAGGGGACCTGCTGTTAAGGTCCCAAAGACTCCACCCTCCTCAACTAGCCTCCGGAAATAAAGTAAGTGGATGCCCAGGAGCCTCCTGGACACAAAACTTTCCAAAGCAAAGCTTTCAATTTCATACTGGAGAAAAGGTTGCTGTGCAAATTCAAGACAAAAAAGCCGGCTAGGGTGGGGTGGGGGGTGAAGGTGGGTTTGGACGGGGTTGGCCCTGTAGGGCTCTGGCCACTAAATGCCCACTGCCCAAGCCAGGAGCCTGGAGTCTGTGCAGCCAGTGCTTCCTGAGGCTTCCACATCATGGCCTCGCCCTGAAGTTTCCTCCTGGAAGCTCCTTACCCAGGGAGGCCACCTGTGAGCACCCCCTCACACACACCCCAGCTTCTGCCCCTCCATCCAGCTGGAGTGAAGGATCCCCAAGCCTGCTCACTTTGGTCTCTCCTGCACAGAGAGGAGTATGTGCCCCGGAAAGGAGGGTCCCTGAGGATATCTGAGTCCCTGGCCCGAAGACAGCTGGCTTGAGAATGTGGGGTTTCTGCGCTCTAGGCACAGCAGTTCCTAGAGGAAACAGGGTAGGGAGCTCCAAGGTGGAGGGGAGTCCTGGGAGTCTGGGATCGCAGATGCCAGTGGCCCCCTAGTGGAAGGGTTTCAGTGACTCCAGAGGTGAGAGGGGCCAGGGATCAGGCCTGGAGGTCGACAAGGACCTGTGGGGTAGGGGACCGGAGATGGAAGTGATCCCAGGGTGGTCGCAGCCCCATAGTAGAGGTGTGGGGGTGGGGGTGGGGGGAAGGGGTCCATGGTCCAGAAAGGAATGGTATTCTGGGGTTCCTGGGTAAAAGGCACTTGAGGTGGAGGGGGCCCAGTGGGGCCCAGGCTGCGCGGGCAGAGCCAGCTCCTCTCGGGCTGGGGAGCCCGGTGATTCTGAGGGACAAAATTTTCCATCAAGTTCTGAAAAAGAAGCCTGTCAGCACAGGCGTCTCTCCGGGGGTCAGACGAGCCCAGTGGTGCTGGGCCCCTTGATGTCAGTAGGGCCCCACGGGTTCCCTGGATACCGAGAAGTGGAGCGAGGGCTGTGGGGAAAGGGCTGTGGGGCATAGGAGCACCAGGCCGCCAGGCCCCCCTCCCGCTCCCGCAGACGAAGCAGCAGGTGGCAGCGGGCAGGAGGGCCCCAGCCTCCCTCTCTCCCTAGCGCCCCTACCCCTCCCCAGCCCCTCAGTACCTGAGTCAGCGGGGCTCCGATGCAATCCCCCGCGCCCTGCGGGGCCAGCCCAGAACCCCTGCCTCCCCGGGAGGCGCTACTTGCGCAGTGAGTTCGCTGGGCCCGCAGAAGGCGGTGGGTGGTGCAGGCAGGTGCGGGCGTGCTAGCGGCGGGTGGGGGGCGGCAAACAGCGGTGCATGCCTCTGCAGGCCCGCGCCCCTCGCCCAGCCTCCTGTTCTGTCCTGTCCAGTGAGGGGGCTGGCTGCGCCCCCTGCCGGCTCCCGCTGCTCTTCTGCTGAGGCCAGGACCCCAGTCCCCCGCCCAGTCCCGGCCTCCCTGCCGCTGCTTGAGCTCCAGGCTAGGCCCGCTGCCGCTCCTGGGCGGCCGAGCTGCGGCCCCGGTGCGGTGTGGCCGGCCCTTTTCTCTCCCCAGGGCACAGTGGAGCCGCGAGGGAAGGCCTGAGGGGATCTTCCGTCTGCTCAGCGCCAGTGGACACTCTCCAGGGGCCTCTCTACCTGGTGGGCTCCACCCATGGCCATCTTGGAACCCCCGGAATCCCCTTCAGAGACCAGGTGAAGCCCTCCTTGGGGAATCCAGGCTCCTGGGGCCAAAGCAAGTTGATCTTGTGTACTGCTGTGTTTGTTCCCTGGCCTGGCATGGATTGACACTTGCTGAATTGATCTATTCTGGGGTCATCAAGGGCAGAGGAAAGAGTTCAGGGCTGGGATCCCCAGGCCTGGGGTCCACACAAGGCTTGGAGCCCTCTTGGATGTCCCTGACAGAATGACCAAAGAGGAACCCTCAGAAACATGGATCTGCCTTGAACTGGCAGAGCATTCAGGGACAGGAAGGGGAATGTCTCCTTCGCAGAGTATCTGGAAAGCCTGCAGTGGAAGATGGATTTGTCTGAGCCATGGTCATTAGTGTTGGGCCAAGGAACCCCTGGCTTGCTTCTCCTACCTGCATCCTAGGTCTAAAAGGGTGTCTGGGTGGCTCCCTCAGTGCAGCATCTGTCCAGGGTCCTGGGATCCAGCCCTGCATCTGGCTCCCTTGCTCAGTGCAGATCCTGCTTCTCTTTCATCCTCTCCCTCTACTTGTGCTGTCAAATAAAATTAAAAAAAAAAAAAGTTAAGAGGGGGGACAAAATGGCGCAGGAAGTAGGAGGAGGCGTCTTTTCAACTTGTACCCCAAAATGAGCTGATTACCTACCAATCACCCATGAACTCCAATCACCCATGAAATCAGCCTGAGATCAGAATTATACACGTCTGGATCTCTACAGGGGGAGAAGAAGCCAGTGGGCAGGTAAAGCGGAGTGGGAACTGCGAACTGATATCAGAAGATAAACAAAAGGGGGAAGGGAGCTACCAGAGGCAACCAGTTGGAAAGTAATACCCCAATACGAGCGAGAGTGCCCTGCGTCTGGGGGTCCAGCATTAACTCGGAGACTGGTTGAAAGCACTCCAAAAGAGCAAAGCATCTCGGGGGAAATTGTGGGAATCGGGGCGGCTAGGGACAGGGGCTTAAGTCCCCAGGTCCCAGGACAGCCTCCCGTGGCGCTGAGGCAGAGAGAGTGTGGCCAGAGAAACCAGCTCTTGGTCCCTAAGCTGCCAGCACACCCGAGAATGCATGGGGTCCGTTTCCTGTGAGGGGATGGGAGCCACACCAGGCAGGCAGAATGCGAGAGTCCTGCTATAGAGCCTGAGATACTCCCCTGAGAGAGGTATAAAGGCCCAGCCAGGTGCCCTTTGATACACGCCCTTGTTTCAGAGCCTGCACCAAACTCTCGCCCCAGAGAGGTGCGCGAAGGCCCAGCCTGGTGCTCTCGGACCTGTGCCCCGTTCTCAGAGCCTGAGACCCACCCAAGAACCTCTGCCTTCCCTGAAATTGGTGCATGCAAGGTGGGCGCTCTTAGACCCAGAAAGACCAGGCACTCCCAGCCCGGGCCAGCGGGAAAATCTCAGTGTGCGATTGCTGCTTGGAACCTCTCTAGCGGTCTGGAGGTGCCCAAAGCTGCTGCTGCCATGGTTTTGGGTACAAGCAAAAGATCCTCCATCCCCAGGGACAGCGACTTGGAACCTGCTCTGCCAGCGGCCAAGGGGGAACTTATTTGGGCTCTGCAGCCAGACTGAGGCTTCTCTCTGAGAGGGAGATCAGGGTGTGGTTTGTTTTCCTCTAAAACTACAAAAACCATCAAAAGCGGTCAAAGTGAGAAAAAAAAAGTGAACAAACAAAAAAACCGCCAGAGAACAAAAGCCTGAAAAAAAAAAAAAAGTTTCCTCAGAGCCCACCCCCTTGAGGGGGGCGGGAGGACTTAAGTCAGGGAACATCATTGACTGAAAACCCACATGGCAGGCCCCTTCCCCAGAAAACAAACCAAGAAAGAAAAAAAAAAAGAGAGAGAGAGAAAAAAAAGTACTACAAGAGAACTACCACTACTTCATAGGAAAAGCTTTTATTTTTCATTCATTCCACTATCCTGGTTCTTTTTTTTATATATAGGTAATTTTTTTACCCCAGCAGGATGGTGGAAGGGGCACATGGCTGAGTGCCTCCCGGGTCTGACCCTGTGTGACGCCACCCGGTGCCTGCAGCTGCCCTCTGGAAGGTGTTGCTTTTGCGGCAGAGCCGGAGGGCACCAAGCGTGTGTCTGTCTCCAAAGTCCTGGGCACCACATCACAATGCCTTCCTGAGAAGCAGAATCAAGGACAGTTGCTGATCTTCATTCCTTCCCACCAAAGGTATCTCATACACCATCTTTGGAAGTTGGAGCCAGGGGGCGCCTGGGTGGCTCAGTCGGTTAAGCGTCTGCCTTCAGCTCAGGTCATGATCCCAGGGTCCTGGGATCGAGTCCCACACATTTGCCTCCCTGCTCAGCGGGGAGCCTGCTTCTCCTTCTCCCTCTGCCATTCCCCCCACTTGTGCTTTCTGGCTCTCTGTGTGTCAAATAAGTGAATAAAATCTTTTTAAAAAGTTTGGGCCATACTCTTTAGCCATTCTACTTTCCCTGGGGTAATTTGCCACCTCCCTGAATTTACCTGCATCTTTCCCAAAATCTACTTATCTTCCAGCCTTCTTGACCATAATGAGTCTATAAATTTTCAACAGACAGTGTGAACTTACACTTGCTAATATTTGCATAACATGCACCTCTTTCGATCTCAAAGAAAAGCTTCACACCGTAATGGTCTCTAATCTCCAATTAGGTTCTGTTCCGGGATCCCACTGGAATTCTACGCGCCTGTCCCCTAAGATGCCATAAATTGTGGTCCAGTTTCTCAGCCAGCCAAGGAAAGCACATGGGAAATCTTGCTGAAGTATGAGTAAGAGCCAACGAAAGGGAACACATTTATCTGCCTCGAATGCTGGGACCTGAGGAAAGCAAGTTTCATTACATACAAATCAGGAAGGAGGTGCAGATTGCTTTTTAAAATTTTTTTTAATTTTTTTATAAACATATATTTTATCCCCAGGGGTACAGGTCTCTGAATCACCAGGTTTACACACTTCACAGCACTCACCAAAGCACATACCCTCCCCAATGTCCACAGTCCCACCCCCTTCTCCCAAACCCCCTCCCCCCAGCAACCCTCAGTTTGTTTTGTGAGATTAAGAGTCACTTATGGTTTGTCTCCCTCCCAATCCCATCTTGTTTCATTGATTCTTCTCCTACCCACTTAAGCCCCCATGTTGCATCACCACTTCCTCATATCAGGGAGATCATATGATAGTTGTCTTTCTCAGCTTGACTTATTTCACTAAGCATGATATGCTCTAGTTCCATCCACGTTGTCGCAAATGGCAAGATATCATTTCTTTTGATGGCTGCATAGTATTCCATTGTGTATATATGCCACATCTTCTTGATCCATTCATCTGTTGATGGACATCTAGGTTCTTTCCATAGTTTGGCTATTGTGGACATTGCTGCTATAAACATTCGGGTGCACGTGCCCCTTTGGATCACTACGTTTGTATCTTTAGGGTAAATACCCAGTAGTGCAATTGCTGGGTCATAGGGCAGTTCTATTTTCAACATTTTGAGGAACCTCCATGCTGTTTTCCAGAGTGGCTGCACCAGCTTGCATTCCCACCAACAGTGTAGGAGGGTTCCCCTTTCTCCGCATCCTCGCCAGCATCTGTCATTTCCTGACTTGTTGATTTTAGCCATTCTGACTGGTGTGAGGTGATATCTCATTGTGGTTTTGATTTGTATTTCCCTGATGCCGAGTGATATGGAGCACTTTTTCATGTGTCTGTTGGCCATCTGGATGTCTTCTTTGCAGAAATGTCTGTTCATGTCCTCTGCCCATTTCTTGATTGGATTATTTGTTCTTTGGGTGTTGAGTTTGCTAAGTTCTTTATAGATTCTGGACACTAGTCCTTTATCTGATATGTTGTTTGCAAATATCTTCTCCCATTCTGTCAGTTGTCTTTTGATTTTGTTAACTGTTTCCTTTGCTGTGCAAAAGCTTTTGATCTTGATGAAATCCCAATAGTTCATTTTTGCCCTTGCTTCCCTTGCCTTTGGTGTTGTTCCTAGGAAGATGTTGCTGCGGCTGAGGTCGAAGAGGTTGCTGCCTGTGTTCTCCTCAAGGATTTTGATGGATTCCTTTTGCACATTGAGGTTCTTTATCCATTTTGAGTCTATTTTCATGTGTGGTGTAAGGAAATGGTCCAATTTCATTTTTCTGCATGAGGCTGTCCAATTTTCCCAACACCATGTATTGAAGAGGCTGTCTTTTTTCCATTGGACATTCTTTCCTGCTTTGTCAAAGATTAGTTGACTGTAGAGTTGAGGGTCTATTTATGGGCTCTCTATTCTGTTCCATTGATCTATGTGTCTGTTTTTGTGCCAGTACCATGCTGTCTTGATGATGACAGCTTTGTAATAGAGCTTGAAGTCCGGAATTGTGATGCCACCAACGTTGGCTTTCTTTTTCAATATCCCTTTGGCTATTCGAGGTCTTTTCTGGTTCCATATAAATTTTAGAATTATTTGTTCCATTTCTTTGAAAAAGATGGATGGTACTTTGATAGGAATTGCATTAAATGTGTAGATTGCTTTAGGCAGCATAGACATTTCCACAATATTTCTTCTTCCAATCCAGGAGCATGGAACATTTTTTCATTTCTTTGTGTCTGATTTCTTTCATGAGTACTTTATAGTTTTCTCAGTATAGATTCTGTGCCTCTTTGGTTAGGTTTATTCCTAGGTATCTTATGGTTTGGGGTGCAATTGTAAATGGGATTGACTCCTTAATTTTTCTTTCTTCTGTCTTGCTGTTGGTGTAGAGAAATGCAACTGATTTCTGTGCATTGATTTTATATCCTGACACTTTACTGAATTCCTGTATAAGTTCTAGCAGTTTTGGAGTGGAGTTTTTTGGGTTTTCCACATATAGTATCATATCATCTGCAAAGAGTGATAATTTAACTTCTTCTTTGCCGATTTGGATGCCTTTAATTTCCTTTTGTTGTCTGACTGCTGAGGCTAGGACCTCTAGTATTATGTTGAATAGCAGTGGTAATAATGGACATCCCTGCTGTGTTTCTGACCTTAGCGGAAAAGCTTTCAGTTTTTCTCCATTGAGAATGATATTTGCGGTGGGTTTTTCATAGATAACTTTGATGATATTGAGGTATGTGCCCTCTATCCCTACACTTTGAAGAGTTTTGATCAGGAAGGGATGCTGTACTTTGTCAAATGCTTTTTCAGCATCTACTGAGAGTATCATATGGTTCTTGTTCTTTCTTTTATTGATGTGTTGTATCACATTGACTGATTTGCAGATGTTGAACCAACCTTGCAGCCCTGGAATAAATCCCACTTGGTCATGGTGAATAATCCTTTTAATGTACTGTTGAATCCTATTGGCTAGTATTTTGGTGAGTATTTTCACATCTGTGTTCATCAAGGATATTGGTCTATAGCTCTCTTTTTTGATGGGATCCTTGTCTGGTTTTGGGATCAAGGTGATGCTGGCCTCATAAAATGAGTTTGGAAGTTTTCCTTCCATTTCTATTTTTTGGAACAGTTTCAGGAGAATAGGAATTAGTTCTTCTTTAAATGTTTGGTAGAATTCCCCCGGGAAGCCGTCTGGCCCTGGGCTTTTGTTTGTTTGGAGATTTTTAATGACTGTTTCAATCTCCTTAATGGTTATGGGTCTGTTCAGGCTTTCTATTTCTTCCTGGTTCAGTTGTGGTAGTTTATATATTTCTAGGAGTCATCCATTTCATCCAGTTTGTCAAATTTATTGGCGTAGAGTTGCTCATAGTATGTTCTTAATAATAGTTTGTATTTCTTTGGTGTTAGTTGTGATCTCTCCTCTTTCATTCATGATTTTATTTATTTGGGTCCTTTCTCTTTTCTTTTTGATAAGTCGGGCCAGGGGTTTATCAATTTTATTAATTCTTTCAAAGAACCAGCTCCTAGTTTCGTTGATTTGTTCTATTGTTCTTTTGGTTTCTATTTCATTGATTTCTGCTCTGATCTTTATGATTTCTCTTCTCCTGCTGGGCTTAGGGTTTCTTTCTTGTTCTTTCTCCAGCTCCTTTAGGTGTAGGGTTAGGTTGTGTACCTGAGACCTTTCTTGTTTCTTGAGGAAGGCTTGTACCGCTATATATTTTCCTCTCAGGACTGCCTTTGTTGTGTCCCACAGATATTGAACTGTTGTATTTTCATTATCATTTGTTTCCATGATTTTTTTCAATTCTTCTTTAATTTCCCGGTTGACCCATTCATTCCTTAGAAGGATGCTGTTTAGTTTCCATGTATTTGGGTTCTTTTCAAACTTCCTTTTGTGGTTGAGTTCTATCTTTAGAGCATTGTGGTCTGAAAATATGCAGGGAATGATCCCAATCTTTTGATACCGGTTGAGTCCTGATTTAGGACCGAGGATGTGATCTATTCTGGAGAATGTTCCATGTGCACTAGAGAAGAATGTGTATTCTGTTGCTTTGGGATGAAATGTTCTGAATATATCTGTGATGTCCATCTGCTGCAATGTGTCGTTTAAGGCCTTTATTTCCTTGCTGATCTTTTGCTTGGATGATCTGTCCATTTCAGTGAGGGGAGTGTTAAAGTCCCCTACTATTGTTGTATTATTGTTTATGTGTTTCTTTGATTTTGTTATTAATTGGTTTATATAGTTGGCTGCTCCCACGTTGGGGGCATAGATATTTAAAATTGTTAGACCTTCTTGTTGGACAGACCCTTTGAGTATGATATAGTGTCCTTCCTCATCTCTTATTATAGTCTTTGGCTTAAAATCTAATTGATCTGATATAAGGATTGCCACTCCTGCTTTCTTCTGATGCCATTAGCATGGTAAATTCTTTTCCACCCCCTCACTTTAAATCTGGAGGTGTCTTCGGGCTTAAAATGAATTTCTTGGAGGCAACATATAGATGGGCTTTGTTTTTTTATCCATTCTGATACCCTGTGTCTTTTGACAGGGGCATTTAGCCCATTAACATTCAGGGTAACTATTGAGAGATATGTATTTAGTGCCATTGTATTGCCTGTAAGGTGACTGTTACTGTATATGGTCTCTGTTCCTTTCTGATCTACCACTTGTAGGCTCTCTCTTTGCTTAGAGGACCCCTTTCAAAATTTCCTGTAGAGCTGGTTTGGTGTTTGCAAATTCTTTCAGTTTTTGTTTGTCCTGGAAGGTTTTAATCTCTCCTTCTATTTTCAATGATAGCCTAGCTGGATATAGTATTCTTGGCTGCATGTTTTTTTCGTTTAGTGCTTTGAAAATATCATGCCAGCTCTTTCTGGCCTGCCAGGTCTCTGTGGATAAGTCAGCTGCCAATCTAATATTTTTACCATTTTATGTTACAGACTTCTTTTCCCGGGCTGCTTTCAGGATTTTCTCTTTGTCACTGAGACTTGTAACTTTTACTATTAGGTGACGGGGTGTGGGCCTGTTCTTATTGATTTTGAGGGGAGTTCTCTGAACCTCCTGAATTTTGATGCTCGTTCCCTTTGCCATATTGGGGAAATTCTCCCCAATAATTCTCTCCAGTATACCTTCTGCTCCCCTCTCTCCTTCTTCTTCTTCTGGAATCCCAATTATTCTAATGTTGTTTCGTCTTATGGTGTCACTTATCTCTCGAATTCTCCCCTCGTGGTCCAGTAGCTGTTTGTCCCTCTTTTGCTCAGCTTCTTTATTCTCTGTCATTTGGTCTTCTATATCACTAATTCTTTCTTCTGCCTCATTTATCCTAGCAGTGAGAGCCTCCATTTTTGATTGCACCTCATTAATAGCTTTTTTGATTTCAACTTGGTTAGATTTTAGTTCTTTTATTTCTCCAGAAAGGGCTTTTATATCTCTCGAGAGGGTTTCTCTAATATCTTCCATGCCTTTTTCGAGCCCGGCTAGAATCTTGAGAACTGTCATTCTGAACTCTAGATCTGACATATTACCAATGTCTGTATTGATTAGGTCCCTAGCCTTTGGTACTGCCTCTTGTTCTTTTTTTTGTGTTGAATTTTTCAGTCTTGTCATTTTGTCCAGATAAGAGTATATGAAGGAGCAAGTAAAATACTAAAAGGGTGGCAACAACCCCAGGAAAATATGCTTTAACCAAATTAGAAGAGATCTCACATCGTGAGCGGGGAGAAAGGGGATAGAAAGAGGTTCAAAAAGGAAGAAAGAAAAAAAAAGAAAAAAGAAAAAAAAGAAAAGAATTAAAAAAAAGAAAACAAATAAGAAAAATATAAAAAAGAAAATATATATATATTGGATAAACTAGTTAAAAAAACGTTAAAAAAGAAAAAGGTAAAAGTTAAAAAAAATTACCAGAAGGCGAGAAAAAAAACAAAAAATGAAAAAGAAAAAAATTAAATTAACTGCAAGACTAAAAAAAATCACAAGGAAAAAGCCATGAGTTCCGTGCTTTGCTTTCTCCTCCTCCCAAATTCTGCTGCTCTCCTTGGTATTGAAACTGCACTCCTTGGTAGGTGAACTTGGTCTTGGCTGGATTTCTTGTTGATCTTCTGGGGGAGGGGCCTGGTGTAGTGATTCTCAAGTGTCTTTGCCCCAGGCGGAATTGCACCGCCCTTATTAGGGGCCGGGGTGAGTAATCTGCTCGGGTTTGCTTTCAGGAGCTTTTGTTCCCTGAGCGTTTTCCGTAGAGTTCCGGAGGACGGGAATACAAATGGAGGCTTCCTGGTCTCCGGCCGGGAGGAGCCAAGAGCCCAGGGCCCCACTCTTCAGTGCGCCCTCAGAGAACAGCGCCCAGTCACTCCCGTCTGCCTGACCTCCGGCCGCGCTCCGAGCTCACCGAGCCTGCAATCAGTTCAAGGTAACACCGAGCTGTGAGCTTACTGTCGGCTCTGTCTCTGTAGCCGGCTTTCCCGTTCCAATACCCGCAAGGTCTGCTACACTCAGACACCCCTGATCCTTCTGTGACCCTGCGGGACCTGAGGCCACGCTGACCCCGCGTGGGCTTCGCCCCGGTTTAGCCTCTGGAGCGATGTCTCTCAGCGGAACAGACTTTTAAAAGTCCTGATTTTGTGCTCCGTTGCTCCGCCGCTTGCTGGGGAGCCGGCCCCTCCCCCCGGGGTCTATCTTCCTGTTGCTTTGGATTCACTTCTCCGCCGGTCCTACCTTTCAGAAAGTGGTTGTTTTTCTGTTTCCAGAATTGCTGTTCTTCTTCTCTTCGATCTGCTGATGGATTTTCAGGTGTTTGCAATCTTTAGATAAGCTATCTAGCTGATCTCTGGCTAGCTGAAGTAGTCTCAGCCTGCTACTTCTCCGCCATCTTGACTCCTCCTGCAGATTGCTTTTTATGTCACCCTGGAGTGGAGGTCTGCTCACTCACAGAAGCTTAAAATCTTCACAAAGGACAATGCCCCCCACCCCCAAAGTCAGCTGGGGATTCTCAGGAAAACTTTAATTGAAAGTATTACGGATTCTCCAACTTCCCAAAATGCAGGAGGAACATCTACAAGCAAGACTGTCACCACTTTTAGACAATTACACTTATTTACATTTTTTCTTGCTACAAAATCATCCTCTCTCCCAATCCGTGATCTTCTTTTTGTAACAGTTTCCTAAAGAAGGAAACAGGTGTCCTCCCATTCCAGTTCCATCCAAAATAATAAAATAAAAATCTTTAAAATTAAAAAAAATTGTGATTTGTTGAGACAGAGCACATAAGCAGAGAGACAAGCAGACTCTCCCACTGAGCAGGAAGCCCGATTTGGGGCTCGATCCCAGGACCCTGAGACCATGACCTGAACTGAAGGCAGATGCTTAACCAACTGAGGCACCCAGGAAGCCCCAAAATAATTCAATTTTTAATCACTTTGCCATAGACACTTTTGGGTGGCTTTGAAACACCAGAATCTCATTGACTTATCAGTGTCCTCTTCACCATCTAAGAAAAGGACTGGGTGCCTCTCAGAGGCCTCTCTCCCCTCCTGACCCAGGTCCCAGCCAAAGGTCCTTCACATTAGAGTATGAGGAACTGAGAGGCTGCCAGGAAGCGGGATGGGGTGTGGAAGCACCCTGGGGTGGGGTGGGGGGCTCTGGGGCCCTCCCACTCCCAACTTCAAAGACAGCGCCTGCTTTCCCCTGCCTCATATAGGTACCCTGGGTTTGCCCTCTTTAAGGTTCCTGGTTGCTGCAAAGGTCTGAAAATCTCCTAAGTAGCACAAAAGCCATCATGTGCATTTTGGCCACACGGGACAGAGGGAGTTTAAAGGAAGAAAGATAAAGCTCCCCAGAATGAGCCAGCAGCTCTTGGCTTCCCCGCACATCTTTCCTGACCCTCAGAACCCTGGGAAGGAGCCCCTTGGTGCAAAGTCACAGGGTGAGCGCACGCACAGCCCAGACCTCCTGCCCCAGGTCCTCTCCAGCCATAAACTGACCCCCTAGCCCCTTCCAAACCGTCTACAGCCTCAAACCACCGATGTGCGGTTTAGCACCCATCTCCAGAGCACCGGATGCACGTGGCTTCCCGGCACCCTTCCCTGGCCGCTCCCAAAATCACCGTGGGAATGTCGCAGCAAGAAGACAGGGAATCGATTTTTTTTAAAAGATTTTATTTATTTATTTGACAGGCAGAGATCACAAGCAGGCAGAGAGGCAGATAGAGAGAGGGGGAGGCAGGCAGCAGAGAGCCTGATGCGGGGCTCGATCCCAGGACTCCAGGATCATGACATAGGCCGAAGGCAGAGGCTTTAACCCACTGAGCCACCCAGGCGCCCAGGGAATCGATTTTTATCCTCTGGGTTGTCTTCCCTCGTAGCCCCTCAGGAGTCCCCACGCAGCAATGCCACGTGGTCCCTACTGCTCTGAATCCACTTCCCCCGAGGAATCCGCTCTTCTTCAGCGTCTGTGTCTGCAAACCCGGCTCCTCTAACACCCCCACCAAATGTACCATGAACCAACTGGGGAAGAAGTTCATTTCTGGCCGACAAGCCTTTAATCCCTGAGAGCTGTGGCTGATGCGGGAGCAGCTTTTCTCCAAATGGTGATTTCGATACGATGTCCTTTTGCCTGCCGGCCCCCAACATCCCTGACGTGTGGCTCCGAGGGGCCTCCCCACGGCCAGGCCTGAGAGTGGAGCCCACCCTTGGGCTCATTTTCCACCGCCCCGAATCCAGGCAGCGGCCCCATCTCAGTACAAAGGGTGCTGAGTAACGAGGTGCCGCCACCAGGAAGAGAGGCAGCAGGTCAGACAGATCTGGAGAATGACACTGGCCTTCAAGGGCCCCTCACAAGGGAAATACCATTAATTAGCAGATCTGACCAGATATACTGTGTTCCACATTCACGCCGTAAGGATGGGGTTTCCTCGAGCCCTAATCAAAGGAACTCTTTCACCCGAGATCACTTGACCAATCGGTGACTCAGTTTCCTTATACTAAAAATGAGGATAATAATACCTCAAAAGATTGTTTTGAGGAGCACACATGTTACAAAGTGTTTAGAGGCACCTGGGTGGCTCAGTGGGTAAGCATCTGACTTCAGCTCAGGTCACGATCTCAGGGTCCTGGGATAGGGACGTGTCAGGCTCCTTGCTCAGCGAGGAGTCTGCATGTCCCTCTCCCTCCCTCTTCATTTCCTGCCCTCTCTCTCTCTCTCAAATATATAAATAAAATCTTAAAAAAAAAACGAAGTTCTTAGAACACTACCTGCACATAGTACAGGACACACAAGCACTTGTTAAACAGATAAAAGGGTACAAGAGGCTGGCTTCCCTTCAGATTTCTAATAGGCTCCTGTCTGGGGGTCTCTAGCTCTTAGGAAGTGGGCAGGCCGCAGAAGCCCAAGGTTGTACAGTTCCTCCAAGGCCAAGTTCAGTTTTCTATGCAGGACAGAAAACCTGTAAAATGCATCCCAGACTTGCTTCGCTGCCTTCCTAGTAGGGAATCCGTTCCCTCAAGAGTGGTCCAACCTCTCTTCCACTATTTGGGATGTAGAAAACGTTTAGACATTTCTCCATTGGTGCTGATTCCATCCTCATTTTTTTTTTAAAGATTTTATTTATTTATTTGTCAGAGAGAGAGCGAGCGAGAGCGAGCACAGGCAGACAGAGTGGAAGGCAGAGTCAGAGGGAGAAGCAGGCTCCCTGCGGAGCAAGGAGCCCGATGTGGGACTCGATCCCAGGACGCTGGGATCATGACCCGAGCCGAAGGCAGCTGCTTAACCAACTGAGCCACCCAGGCGTCCCTCCATCCTCATTTTTAACAATCTAGCTGTGTGTTCATCTGGTTTTCTGTTAGTTCCTTTATTCAACAAACACAGAGGACTCACCGTGTCCTAACTGTGACCAAGACATCCAGCATCTCATCCCACAAGGGAAACATATTAGCAAATGTGGCAGCAAAGAGGGATGGGGTAAGGCAGTGACATCTGAATCAAGACCAAACTAACAAGCAGAGCCTGCCATGAAGAACATTCCAGGTATGGGCCCCATAGGCATGAAGGCGGAAATGAATAGATTATGTGCAGACGGCAGGACAGGGGACTAAGGGGACACTGGAAAGGAAGGCTGCGGAGCAGCTGTCGGCATTGGAGGCCTTGCGAAGGACTCTGGAATTCCCTTTGGTTTCAGCCGGAAGCTACATGAAGGTTTAAGCGGGGAGTCATCAGATTAGCCTATATTTGTAAAAGATCGCTCCTCTTCCACAGAAGAAATGGGGATGGGGTGGGGGTGTCCACAAGCCTAGAAGCTGGAAATGGAAGCAGATGAAGTTTCCAATATCCTGGCCAAGGAGTGAGTCTGTCGCAGTGAGAGTGTAAAGATTTGCAGTTCTAAACTTTTTAGTAAAGTGGCTTATTAAACACACAGCTAACTATGGCCCGGGGTTCCTACTTTTGTAATAAGTTTTTTCTGAAACTCAAAAAGGGGAGAGGGGCTCTCTGCACCACATGCCAGTCGGGGCGGAACATCATCGTCACATTACAGGGTGTTTTCGGAGCCTGTTATCCTTTTAGTACGACATCCCTCCCACCCCGAGACAACACCGTGCCTCTTTACGCCAACAGAAGTTGAGTTTTTCCCTTTCCCTCTTCCTTCTTTCGAGGGCAGAGCTCAGGGCTTCTCCAGAGATTCCATCCTAAGTTCGTAGATCTCACCGAGCCGACCACATTCCCCTCCCCGTGGGCGCCAAGAAACGCTGGAAACATCTGTATCTGCACCTGAACATGGGACCTTGGATCCCAGCTACAGTTACTTGTGCTGTGGTAACAATGACATCATGTCACGTTTCAGGACATTTTCGTAAATAAGGCCTCGGGTTGGGATGCTCAGGGTAGGAAAAGGGTGGGTCCGCCCTGGGCAGAGTGGCATACCTTCTCTCTCCTCCTGTCCTTTGCCCGAGTTGGAGATGCCCTGTTCTTTCCTCTTCACCTGAGTAATCATTATCTCTGCTTCCAGAAGCAGCTCAGGGGGCGACCTCCATCAGAGGGGGCACCTCCTCCCCAACCCCGCTGGACCAGGTGACCCTCCCCAGAATTCCATATAAATCCCTGTTAACGTTGATCCCACTGCTTCCCAGAGGCTCTTTCTCCTTGTCTTTACTTTGTCTCTCCTGCTGGACCCCAGCAGACAGGTCTCACTCATCATTTTATCCCAGCAGGGGTCAATATGTTGCTGATTTAACACATGGCATGTCCTGCACATCGCTGGCAGCTGGATGAACTGGAACACAGTGTGGCAGCATGTACTGAAGCAGGGGTTCTCAGAGCACCAGGGGGCTCAGTCAGTGAAGCATCTGCCTTCAGCTCAGGTCATGATCCTAAGGTCCTGGGATCCAGCCCTGCGCCGGGCTCCCTACTCAACAGGGAGTTGGCTTCTCCCTCTCCCTCTGCCTCTCCCCTCCCTCTCAAATAAATAAATAAAATCTTTTCAAAAAATAAATTTAAAATAAATTTTAAAAAAATTAAGCAGTTGTTCTCAGCTACAGGTGATTTGGCTCCCCAGGGGACATATGGCAATGCCTGGAGAAACGTTTGGTTGATGTAATTGGAGGAAAGGGCGCCACTGGGCATTTGGTGGGGAGAGGCCGAATGGAGGCGGCCAACATCTGGCCATGTACAAGACAGGCCTCAGCAAAACATCACCCAGTCCACGAGGTCGACAGTGCAGAGGGGGAGACCCGCATCTAATCTAGGACCTGGCAAACCTTTTCCTAGGTTTACATGATCAAGGGAAATGTATCTGTCCATCAAAACCACAAGAATGTCTGAAGCACCTTATCCTCAGAAGCCCCAAACTGGACGCCATGTAAAAGACCATTAACAGGAGAATGGATAACCGACTACAGTACCTACGTGATGGAAGACAACACACGATAACGAAATTTAAGATGCCACATACGCGACAACAAGAAGGAATCCACAGATGTCCTGAGGAACCGAACCACCAGAGCAAGGTAACAGGCAAACTTGATCGCTGGTGATGGAAGAGAAGCAGGGGGCAGGGAGTGACTGACTGGGAAGGAGCAGGAGGGAACCTCTGGTGTGCTCAGAACATTCCTGATCCTCATCTGGGTAGTAGTTACACACAGCGTGCCGCATGCTAGGACTCACGTGCTGTGTGTGTGTATTACACCTCAGCAAGCTTTACCAAAGGCAACAGTCCTCTAAGAGCCCCAGCGGGCAGTAATCACACACTGGAGCAGGTCCTCCGAGCATGAATTTCTAAGGATTTCGGTGCACAGCCTGCAGGAGCATTGTAGATATGTTTCTGGAGACCTATTTCACCACAGACACCAAAAACCTTACAGTGGGTCCTTGATTCAATTCTGCTTCGGTCATTTTCTGCTAAGGATTGTGCTACAGATGTGCACACAGACTTAGGTTTCAAGAATATTTATCACAGCAGAACAAATACAAGAGGGAGGCAGCAACAACACCGACCCAGAGGAAACTGTGTGATACCACGGACTCATTAAAATCGACATTTAAAAATGTAAATGGAAAACGACTACAATATATTAATTACAATTAAAGAGCAGGTCACCCAACAAGGTGACACCTAAGATATATGAAGAATATACTCAATATGATTAACTATGACTAGCTAAGGTCATGAGGGGTTATGGGATTTCTTAAAATTTTATCATTTTTTCCTTAAAATGTACATATATTACTTATTAATAAGAAAAAATACACAATCACACTTCTTAAAAATAAAGGTGAGTTTTCAACTCTAAAACTGAGTGCCAGGGGTGCCTGGGTGGTTCAGTGGGTTAAAGCCTCTGCCTTCGGCTCAGGTCATGATCCCAGGGTCCTGGGATCAAGCCCCGCATCGGGCTCTCTGCTCATCAGGGAGTCTGCTTCCTCGTCCCTCTCTCTGCCTGCCTCTCTGCCTACTTGTGATCTCTGTCTGTCAAATAAAATAAATAAAATCTTTAAAAAAAATAAAATAAATAAAATAAAACTGAGTACCAGACCCCACACAACCCCCAGATTCCCCATGGATTCAGAGCCCTGCTGCCTGCAGAAGCGCTCTATCTACGCTCATCACAGTGGCTGAGACAGATTAAATAAAGAGATAACATTCCAGATTTCCTGTCTCTTATCCGACTGTGCAGATTGGTTACACAAATCCAAATCCATACATGCATTAGACCTCACTGAACTGCGTACGCCCTGAGAAAAAGTTACAAGCAATTCCTGTAAAAATACGAAAGTATTTCTGACAGCAAAAGTTTTCAGATGCTGTAAAGAAAAAAAAAAAAAAACTAAAAAGGCACGACCTTCCCTGATTAATCAAGTCTCCCTCGAGAGAAGGCTACCACTTCCCCAGGTAATCTCATCGCCTCAGACGAAACCATGTTTCTCTGTGAAGTGGAGGTGATCGCGGCTCTCTCGGAGTACTCGCAAAGGTTTGGCGTGGATATGAAACGGAACGCTATGACTGGGGCCCGCTGGTTGTGGTCACTGTCATGCCCACAGCCTGAACACCACCTCCCTCCAGGAAGCTCCCTTCTCTGAATTCTGTGTGGTAGGGGCACGTGGCTGACTATTAGGGAGCACTGCATAAGGCGTACCCTGTCGCTCGCCCAGACGCCCAGCTCCTCCCGGAGCCACCGAATGCCATACAGAGCTAAAGCTGGGAGCAGGGGCTCACCGTGGACACCAATGACGAGGGCCCAGGTACCTCAGCTCACAAACCCATTACAAGCATATACATTTAACTCTAGCTTTAAGATGTTTCTCCTCTTACTTCTCAGTCAAAAAAGACTTTAAGCCGAGTAAACCAACAACAAACCCTAAGATAAAACATTTAACCGTGTTAATTTCCAAAGCCCTACGGTCGTCTTCAGCTTCTCAAGGTCACACCTCCCTGCTGAATGATTACCGAGGGTTGCTGACATGGTACACAGAAAAAAACACTCTTAGGATGTCCAGCCTCTAAGAGAAAAAGCAAACAGCTCAGAATCCAGCCAGCCACGGCAAAGGAACCACCGACAAAGCCAAACACAGAGGGGCCCCTGAGCATCTGGGAATCTGCCTGTTCCTTTGCCTCCTCAGAGGGAACGAGTCACAAGACTGCTCGGAATGGGAAATGAAAAGGGCAGAAGCCCAGAAAGCAGCGGGTCCTGAATTTCGTGCTGCTTCCAAGGAGTGAGCCCGCCTGCTGTGTCAGTTATTTACACAGTGGGCAGGTGAGGCTGACAGCTTGAGGGGGTTATTTTAGAGGGAGAGCTGTAAGTCTGATCAGGAGAAGGTTCTGGACCCTGGGGTCCCAGCACGCATCTCCAGCTTCCAGGCTGACCCTCCCTTCAGACAGGGTTTAAGAGGCAGCCGGGCAAGCATGGTCTTTGTATTTAAATCACCTCAAGGGGGCCCATATCTCCAGGCACAACCAGAACCCAGGGAGGAGAGGGAAGGGGAAGAGGGAGAGGGTACCTCCACTCCTATCTGCTGGCTGCACTTCTGGAGCGCCTGATCCAGGAAGCTAAATGCGTGGACAGAACAGAAGGAAGAATCTGGGAAGACTGGAAGACTAGAAGAGCTGCTCGCGGACTAGTCTCAACCTGAACCACAGAAACACCTCTGCCTCCCTCCCCTCCTCCCCTCGGCTGGGCACCAGGTGCCTCCCTACTGCACTCCAGATGCAGATCCAAGCTCAGGGGTGCCCAGTGCCGATGCCTCTCTCCGGCGCAGGGACTCTAGGGCATCAGCAGGACTCCTAGACAGCACCTGTGATCTCTAATTTAAAACCAAAACCAAAATCCCCAACCAGCCCAAGCCAGCACAAGCAATACATATTTATGTGTAAGACACCTATGCACACATACACATTCACTTATCTACACACACACACACACACACACACACACTTTTGCAGCAGAAGGCAGGCATGAAACCTGTTCCCTAAGTCCTTTGCTTTCCTCATCTGCTTCTAGCAGCAACAGCCATTTCTGCTACGGATTTTCCTATTCGAGGGTTGATCACAGATCCAAATGCCACCGTCCTGTTTGCCACCCTTTCCTACCCCACCGGCCCGCTGACGTCTGTCAGTGAACCAGGGAACAAAGATGGAAGACAGGCCCAAGCTGCCTTCCTTGAAAGTGGGGTTATATTTGACACTTTAATAAACCTCAGAGCCTGAGCCTCTCTGCTCTCAGACTGGCCAGGGTGCAGCTCTCACTCTTACCAAACCCGTCCATCTCTCTCCCCCCACCGCGGGGCACAAGGGTTTTCTCTGCCCGGCATCTATTTCCAGGCCCCATAAATCATATCCCATTGTTCCAGGCCATCTGAACTCATGCTTAATAAACCATCCACCTCACCCTTCCGCCACCACCCCGAATTTCCCACAGGGAAAGACTGTTTCAAGAAGAAAAGGAAATTCTTCATTAGGGCTGGATTTTAAAAGCAAGCTTCCACAAAAAACCGGAAAACAAAATTGGGTATAAATACCATCCAATAACCACTAAATGTCTTTGGTTAAAGCACCTGCCTGCCTGTGATTCTCGGGTCCAGATGTGAGCTCAGTGCACATCCAAAGGAAGCAGAATTTGAACCTGATGCTAAATGACAAATGATCCTGAACTTCATGACCATTTAAGTGCCACAGTGGCTAGATTAAATTGCTCTGATGCAGAATTTCTCCCAAGTATAGGTTACTGAGAAACATAATATTGCTTGAAAATGTATTTAGGTGCGCTCATCCTTCTCAGACCAACACTCATGGCTCTTAGTCATAACCAGGCTTAAGCTAACACGATTCCCCTATTTTCCCCAGAGAGGGAGGGAAACAAGAGGACATGTCTCTCATGTTCCAAGATCAAAAACTGGATCACAGCACTCACAGCATCAAGTCTGCCAAACCAGAGCTCTGGGTATGTACAATTCTTAAAGAGCTAATTGAATGGAAAACAGCCATCTGGGGCTGGAAACCCTTATGACATTCTGGGAAATGTATGGAGTTTAAAAGGATTATGCAGGGTGATGTGACTTTCAAAATTCCCAAACTCTGAACTGAAGCCTAAATGAGAATATGTTAAATTCACCCATTCCAAAACACAGCACAGTTGACTCGGACCCTAGAGCCCAGCTGTAGCTCAGGGTGTCCACACTGCAGCCTGTCCGTGGGAGATCTGCAGACCACTCCCTGCTGAGAGAGTCCAGCCAACCCAATCAGCCTACCAGCAGGCTGTGGCACAAGGTCCAGATCCAAGCCCAGGCACCAGCCAGGGTTCCCTTTGGCCTGCCCTCCTATGGTTGAACAACAATCATGGAGAGCCACAGGGAGAGCGGCATTGGGTCCAGTATGGCCACTCCCTGGTCCTCCACAACACTGGTTGCACACTCTTCAACACAAGAAAATGGTGTGCAGAAACAAGGGCCTGCCACAGTAGGCTGTCGAGCAAGGAACAGAAAGCATCAGGGGACAGGTGGGACTGCTGGCTGGTCTCCACCTCTCCCAGAGGGCAGAGGCCGCAGAGCTTCTGCAGGCTAAGCAGAGACGTGTCAGAATTACCTTCCCAAAAAGAAGGCAGTAAAGGAGGACTTCAAGCAGCCACAACTGCCAGCAGGCCTGCGACCTCCAGATATCAGGGGCTTGACCATGACCGTGTCGGTAAGCAGAACACACAAGTGCCTTCTGGAGCGAGAGCAGACAGCTTAACGCTGCTAACTGGTCCTCTCACTCTTCTCTGCTCTGAGCAAGTGATCCTGAAAGGCATGGACAAAGTTGGTCAGATTCACTGGAGAAAACACGAGCCAGTGAAGACGACCCGGCTCGCACTGGGCCTCCCTCCAAAGGCTGGCTGCCCCACCCCTGGCACCTGGGTAACGCTGCTCTGGGGCCATCCACACAAAACGATTTACGCACCCCCCCACCCGCAACACACACACACAGACACAGACACACACACACACAAGCTGCATCGGGCTTTAGGAACCTAACTCAAACACACCCCTAACGAGCAACCCCACAGGTGTGACTGGGTTGGACACTCCCAGCAAGGGAGGGAAGGCCCCCCTCTGGGTCCTTGCCAGCGGCAGGGTGCCGCCTGGGCCTCCGCCTCATCCTCTCCATCCGCGGGGAAGTCGGAGCGGCCCCCACCAACCACCACCACGCAACCAGATTGATTCTCGCACTTCAAATCCCCGCTGCCGGGGCCCCATCTGTGTGCTGACGCGAAAAGCCGCCCTCGAGCAGCCGGCCCGCGGAGCGTCTGGAGTTCTCCTGGCCCCGCGCTCACGCTTCCCCAGGCCGCCCCCGCCCCCGCGGGCCGCGCCTTACCGCCAGTGTCCTCCAAGCGCGGGGGCGGGTGGTCCCGCAGCGTGGCACTCCAACCCGCGCTGGCCTCGTCCTCGTCGGACTCCTGCGCTTCGGGGGCGCCGGGGGCGCCGGGAGGCGGCGGGGGGCCGGGGCGCTCGTGTTCGTCGTCCGAGGAGGCGGCCGAGGAGGAGCGCGAGGCGGCGGACGTGCTGTAGAAGGGGTTCCCGCCGCTGTCTGGGCCGGACTCGCCGAACACGTCGTCCCAGATGTGCAGGCTCTCGTAGCGCACGGGCCGCCTCGAGCAGCGCGGGCGCCCTCCTCCGCGCGCTCCCGCCGACCTCGGCCATGGCCCCGGCCGCCGTCCGCGCGCCCGCCCCCCACAGCGCCTCCCAGCCGCACGCGCCGGGCCCTGGCCCGCGCCGCGGCCCGCCGCCCCCCACCAGCGCAGCCCGCAGCACAGCGCCCGCCGCCCCGCGCCCGGCCGGCCCGCCGTCTTGGCCGCCTCGGGCCCAGCGCCCGAGGAAGCGCCCGAGGAGCTCGGGCGCCGCAGGCTGCAGGCCGCGGCGGGACGCAGGGCGCGCGGGCGGGAGGCAGGGGCTGCGGCCTGGCCCAGGCGCCACAGCTACCGCCGCCGCTGCGTCTCCTCGGCGCCCGCTGCGTCCCCGCGCGCCCTCCCGCGGTACCCCGCGCTCCCTGGCCGACCTTCCCGGGCGCGAGCCGCCAGAGACGGACCCGCCTCCTCGCACGTCCGGCCCGCCGGCCAATGGGGAGCAGGCCGGGGCGGGACCCGCGCGGGGCGCGCCCCACATCCTTGAGCCGAGCGGGGCGAGGAGAGCAGCGGCGGCGGCAAGGGGGAGGGCGGCCGGTGGCTTCCACCACTACGGGACATGTGGCCCGGGATGGCCACCCGTAGGCCCCGCGCGGCCCCGCAGGGGGAAGGGAGGAACCGAGTGGGTGTCGGGGGTTAGGGGGGACGCAGCCGGTCTTCCCGCCGCCCGAGCCGGCTCACGGAGCGTGAAGCCCGCGCTCTCGGTCCCCTTCCGCAGTCGGCGCCTGCGGCGGCGGGGAGCTGTCCGCCCCGGTGGTTCTGAACCAGGCGCTGCGGAAATTCCAGGTAGGCGCCGGGCCCGAGGGTCACGATTCCCGCGGCTGCTGTGGCTGCTGCTGCTTCCGTGCTCCACAGCCGGCTGTGCCTTGAGCTCTTGCAAGCACAAGGGCTATCTGGCTTCCGGGAGCCTTGCTCTAATAAGGAGCCCGCCTCGCCAGTTCATTCCTGGGGTCAGGTGGTGACTCAGTCTCGCTTCAATACCCCTGTAATTTGAGGGGGTCAACATCCGATCTTAGTCATTCTGATGAGGGAGCAGGAGGCTGAGGACAAAGCAAAAGCTGGCGCCTTGCGCCCCCTCTTCACCCGCTCCCCTCCATATGTGTAGCATTCCTCAGGCACCCCTGACTGCCATAAAACGATAAATAGTTAACTTGCAGGGATCGCAGTCCTGCAGAACAGGAATCTCCCTTGCCCTACAAGATGTCCTAGAGACCTAAACAGGTAGGTTACCTTATCAATAGCACAAATTTCCAGAGGCAAATAACTCTCGGTTCCTGAAGCCCTAATGTCCCCCTCCCACCATAAACTGGAGGAGACTGGAGTAGAAAGGAATGTAAATGATAGCCAGATCATAGTGCCCCACCAAGAATCCCCCATTATCTTGATGTTAGTGCCTGACCTAAAGACGACATTGATCAAGCCATAAGGGCAAAGACTCCCCCCCGGCACCTTGTAGGCCCTCCCTAGCATGTGAGAACTCTGTCGAAATCTCCCATTCCTTCACCACCTTCCCCCAACCGTGGGGTATATAACATGCCCACCTTCACAATCTGGGGCAGCAGCTCTTCCTGCCCACGGGTCCTGTCCCCGTGCTTTAATAAACCACCATTTTGCACCAACGACGTCTTAAGAATTCTTTCTTTAGTCGTCGGCTCCGAACCTCCTCACCCCACCGAACCTGACTTAGGTTCTGGGACTTCATCATTTTTGGCGAGCCAGCCAGGAGATTTGTGAGTCTTTACATTTGGACTCTGAGCTTTGGTGCAAAATTGGTGAGTACTTTCTCTCATTTTCCTGTACTCTCATTCCAGGGCTTTTTCAAGGAGTATGGTCTTATTGGAACACTTGCATGTCGATTGCTCAGGCTGTAATCCTCTAGCCCATGGCTACTCTATGGGGAGGAGAACGTCTGCCTTTTGGCTGTAAGCTAGTACCCTGGCCGGAATGGCAATAAGACCCAGAAACTTGATACCCTCTCTTTATTCCTGTTCTTATAGAAAGTTGTCTCTCTTGGGCACGGGACAGCCACCTAAGTCACCAGGACGGCTGCCAGTCTTAAGACTCCCATGTGAGGTTTCCTCCTGATTGATCTAATGTGATCCCCTCCACATCCCTGGTCTAGCCACTTCTGCCCGCGGGACCTCCACTGGGAGCCGGCCGAAACCAGTACCCGATTGAATTAAAACGCAACCGGGGACCGTTTCCTAGGGAAGTTGGCTGCAAGGACCACATGTGTTGGAATGTCGCATAGACCATGATGGATTTCAATCTTTACTGTTTCTCGTCAGTGTCTTCTGCAAACCGCCTAAAGCTATGAAATTGGGTAATTTCCCCTTGCCAAACTTTTCTAGTATTTCCATGGGTTATTATGGCAAAACAGTATGCAGTCTTCAGGATAGACAATGGCTTGGCATGGCACAGTTTCCTAGTCCATTCACCAGGCACCCATCTGTAGCCTGGGATGCGATGGGGAAGTGGAGGGACGCCGGCACCCCTCCAGGGCCTTTTAAGGCAGGATGGTGATCAATAGCGTACCTTGAGAGACGCCTCCGGTCGCTTTTGACACCTAAAACCTCTGACATACCCTGTGTGGGACGCCACCCAGGAGTCAGGGGATTTGGTAATGGACCTTCATTACGTTTCTGGCTTCAGTTCCCAAGGACTCTACCTTGGGGTGCCTTTTAACCCACTGGAAATAATTTGGATTGCAAAACTTAGGAAAGGACTGAGCTCCTGTATGGCCTCAGTGGGATATATCAGTTAGATCTCTGCAGGAAATAGGGCAAATGGGCCTGGGATACCTTCACCACTCATACCTAGGCCTTCATTGCTCTACACCAGGACCCCAGACTAAGGGGCTTTTGCAAAAAGGAATTTTCCCAAATGAGTCAGCTGTAAACTTTCTCCTGACATATTCGATGATAATTACGTAAATAAGCCTTCTTCTAGTAAACCCAGGTTGCTGGGCCATCCCTAGCAAAGGGGACTCTGGCTTTATTTCTCTGTTTCTCCTAATAGATGTGGGGGCTTCTCCCTCACTCACTTCCCGTGTTAATGGCTATAACTGAAGCCAACTGGGGTTAGTCTAACTCGAGACAGAGACCATAAGGAAGATTCCCAAGCAGCTGCCGAAACTCTCTTTGTTTTGGGGAAGTTTCCCTGTGTTCTCTGGCCTGACTTGGACTGCCTAACCCCTCCCCCCTTGCTGGTGGGAAAGCATGGTGTCTGCTCCTCTGTTGGGGCTTATGAGCTCTAAAACCGGGAATCTTTTCTCTGCCTCCTGGCAGCACTTTGTTTCCTCTGTTTTCCCCTTCTGTTTCTGCACCAACGTGTGTGCAGCCTGCATGACTAGCTTCTAGATCATGCACCACAGCTCCTTCTCGCTCCACTGTCAAAGAGCAAGAAGAGCACCCCCTGGACCTAACACCCCCCACTCCAGATCTTCCCACGCATGTCTCAGGTAAACATTCAAAGTGGAGTGGGTCCAGGTGGAACGTAAATCAGTATTGGAACTAAGTTAAGTTTGTTGGTTTAATTAAGATAAGATGTGTCTTTTAAGTTAACAGCAGTAAATGTGAAGCTTTTATTCTATCAAAGTTTACTGAAGGTCAAATAAGCTTGTGTTACTTGTTAAAATTTGTTAGCAAAGAAATGACTAAACTGATGGTTAATTGTCTGTCTCAAAGTTCTAAAGGGTAATTGCTGAAGTAGCTTTCAAAGTTTTTGGTAACCCGAAAGTTTTAAAGTTTTGCTTGGATGACAAATGGAATTAAATTGTGGACATCTAGGTCTTAACCAAACAGGATAAAATGCTAAGTCGTTAATTACTGGATGTAGGTTTGTGCTTTTGACTTCTTACTGCAAAGAAACTAAGAGTATTTAAATCTGCTGGTAAACTTGTTTTCCACTTAACTGATTCATAAATTGCCACCTGAAGGATTCTGTTGTAACAGTTCACAATTGGTTAATAACTAAAGGTGTTTCTAAGAATACAAAGTTCTGCTTAGTGTAACTAAGACTGATGGAAATAAAGGGAAACTCTGTATGTAGGAAAGTAGGAGATATGTAAGAAAGATTTAAGGAATGGGAATACATTTTGTTGAAGGTAAAGGAAGGTAATTTTGTCCTAAATGAGATGGTTGTTTGGAAGGAAATGGCTTGGGACAAAACCTGAATGCAAAGGAAAGTTGTAGAAGGTTTGTGAAGGGAAATCTTCAGAAAAGGAATTTTCACTATGGTCAAGAATGGATTAAGATTGAAATGAATGGGTTTTAAAGGTACATTGGTACAAGACTGAAATTGTCTCTGTTCAAAAGGACAATGTTTTCTTAGATCAGTTGATCTGCTGTTAAGAAAATGTAAATGGTTTTCTCTTTGCCTGCCCAGAAAAAACAGTTTCTATGATCAGTTTTATCAGGTGTTTAACAACCCTAATTATATTTAGGCATGTGCTTCAAAACTTTCTAAGATTTTAGCAAATGTTGACAAGATTTAAATTGTAAATCTCTTTAACTCAGGCTTTTCCTTGGTATGCGAAGTTGCTCATGAAGTACTACTGAACCAATGATAAACCTTGGGTTACATTTGGGAAAATGCTATAACTATTCTAGAGATTCTACACACTTCCTAAAGTTTTAACGTTTTGAGAGATCATTGCTTGATACTGTAATTATGGAAAAGTTATGTATCACAGAAATAACCTGATTTCCTTGCAGCTAAATTGTAAACTCCCGTGTCTCTTTAGCTCTAACCATATCCATTCTGAGTTTTTGTCATTTATAATTGTTTTAATTTTCTTATTCTTAATGAGTTTTATCTTCAAGGAGATTCCTATAAAGGACTTTCAGGACAAATACAGATATTTGATATGCTTGAAAATCCTAAAACTGAAATGGGTAAAAATTTCCAAAACTGACTAAAGCCGCATTCACCAGAATTAGTAACATGGGACTAAATGAACTAAAAGATTATAGTGTTGTGTCTCTTAATGTTTTGTCTTACTTTAAACATTGCTGGTTCTCTCTAATGTCTGCTATTAGAGACTAGGGATACTCCCTCCTAGTTATCTGTAACTTATAGAGATGTAAAAGTGCTCATTTGTAAAAGTGCTCAAAGCATTCACCTTTTCTCTCTATCTGAACCCTCTGAAACCAAAAGGTCTCAGTAAGCATTCTTCCATGGCAATCAGTCATTTGCATAAGTTCAATAAGAATCTGTTCTCCTTGTAACAGGACACCATTGGAAACTGGTTATTTTACCAAGGCTTTGACTGGGATGTCATATTTGAAAAGACTCAGATATGACCAGACAGTTTAAAGGAACTAAGGTTGACTTTATGAAACCTGGAGCCATAAAGCCCCTTGGGACTGTTGGCCTGATACCTTGCTTACAGAGTTCCCAGCAGCCTCACCAGGTGAGTAAAGAATGTCACTCCTTGGTAGGTGCAGCCTCAGAAGAGGAACTCGCCCAAATCGACAGGTATTGCAGGCATGCCTGATGGCAAGTACAGGGCTTGGCTTCTGGCCTGGAGAGGCTACTAAAAGTTCAACCTAGAGATTCCTTATACAAATTTCCAGCAAAGCAGATTCTAAAAGATCTATTGATCACACTCACTATTTTTGCTGAGCTTATGTAAATAATGAGCCAAGTTTGTTAAAACTGGACTTGTTTCACAAGTGAATTATCCCTGATTTGGCTATCTCTGGAAATGAGGGTTATTTTAGAGAGAAAAATTCTGTTTTAGTAACACACCTTTATGGATGTTAAATTCTAAATTTGATTGTCTTTAAATGCTTGTTTACCTAAGCTAAACAATTTGAGGTAAACTTCAGAGAAGTTGCACAATAGCTTCTTTAGTCGATCTTATTATTTTGTGGGGATATTAGCAGAACCCCGTGGCACATGATTAAACAACTGAAAAAATGGGATTGATTCCCTACAATTATATAACTTAACTAACACCTTGTGTGTGGCTGGGATAATGAAATTGCCTAAAAGCCAACCTAATCGCACTCCATAGTATTAACCAGGGACTTGTGGAGATAATGGATGACCCCACTTTCTTTATGATAGGATCGGATGATGCATGGGGCACTCCCCTTATCTCTTGACAAGTTTTCTCACTTGCCAGTGATCCTCTGTAATCAGGATATTGTTAAGGCTGGACCACTCAAATGTCTTCTTATTGGTTTCATCCCTTAGTCATATTTATCCTAGAGGCCACCTCTGTTGAGGTGCAATTGCAAACAGATGCTTTAGCTAAGCATAGAACAGCCCTCATAAAAGGAGCCTCAAAGCTCACTATGGGACAGTCCTTGACTGTAATAATGTCACATCAGGTCCAGATTTTTCTTAGAAGCCAAAGGCCACCAATGGATGATGGAGGCCAACTAATTAAATATTGGACTATACTTACAGATATGCCAGAAATAATACTTAAAATTTGTCAAACTTTAAACCTAGTTACCTGTATGCCTGAACCTGACAACTACACTTCTCTATAGAGCAAAAATGTTCTTTTTTTTTATTTGATCTTGCTTATTCTATATGGCCAGATTTAAGATGCCCCTGTTAAAAATACGAATGACAGTTGGTTTTCTGATGACAGTAGTTTTCATAGAAAGAATAAGAAAAGCTAGCTATGCCATAGTGCTCACTAGCACTTTGCAATTGCCAAAGCCTAAGAATTAACATTTATACTGACTCCAAATATGCCTTCCTGGTACTACATGCCCATGGAGCTATTTGGAAGGAAAGGGGATTGCTATCAAGCCATAACTCCCCAATCAAATATGGGTCTAAATTACAAGACCCTCCATATGGCTATACTAAGGATGGTGTATATCAAATCTAGGATACATATTTGTGTTTCATACCCACACCCATTGGACAGCTCACTCAAAATGCAGTTTTATGCTGGGAACAAAAGAATCATATGTATGATAATTGGGCAAATAACACACAGTATCGAGGATGGCTATCATTAGAAATGTGTTCCCAAATAATAGTACTCCAGGCTACTGAATGTTTTGCTACTGACTGGGTAAGGCGACCTGGCATTAGGTGGCCAGCTCCAAACGGAACCCACTGGATATGTGGAACCAACCTGTGGCCCTGGCTTCCTCCAGGATGGGTAGGTCGCTGTACTTTAGGATTTGCCTGGATCCATGGGCGCATTACTAAAACCATTACAACTCCAGCTAATCTCCCCAAGTTGAAACAAAGATGGACATGATCTGTTTTTAAATGGTATGATCACTTAGCATCCATTTTTCTTCCATCTGTGGGACTAGAGGATGTCATGTGGCATGTAGAAGCCCTTAATAAATATACTACAAAGGCACTCAATGATTCACTAAATGGCATCTCCCTCCTTAATACCGAAGTCTCACAAATACGCAAGGCAGTCTTACAAAATAGGATGGCATTAGACGTACTGACAGCAGCCCAGGGTGGCACATGCGCAATTATCAAGACAGAATGTTGCGTATACATCCCAGACTATCGCAAAAATGTCACAGGAATAATAAAGGATATGAACACCCAGATTAAGGCCCTACAAGATCCTCCTTTCTCTTTTAGTGATTGGTTAAGTTCCTGGCTTGGAGGAGGGCTATGGCCAAATCTCCTTTTCGGGCTTCTTATTCTTATCGCCTTATTAATCTTAATATGTTGCTTTGTTCCATGTTTCTCTACTTGGTGCCGAGACTCCATTGCTACAATGACCACACCACAGCAGACGATCCTTGTCGCGCGCGAGGACGCCTCTTCACTGTCAGCGCTGGATTCAGCTGCCTCCACCTTTCATAACTCCCTTATACGTTCCTACCCTGACCAATATTGACCCGAGCAGGTAGGGACAGCTCTACGCCCCTATTCAGCATGAAGAAGTTACAGAAGATGAGACCTTCCACCTTCAACCACCTTAAAGATTTAAGGGTCAAAATTGTTCAGGGGGGAATGATGAGGGAGCAGGAGGCTGAGGACAAAGCAAAATCTGGCGCCTTGCACCCCCTCTTCACCCGCTCCCCTCCATATGTGTAGCATTCCTCAGGCACCCCTGACTGCCATAAAACGATAAATAGTTAACTTGCAGGGATCGCAATCCTGCAGAACAGGAATCTCCCTTGCCCTACAAGATGTCCTAGAGACCTAAACAGGTAGGTTACCTTATCAATAGCACAAATTTCCAGAGGCAAATAACTCTCGGTTCCTGAAGCCCTAATGTCCCCCTCCCACCATAAACTGGAGGAGACTGGAGTAGAAAGGAATGTAAATGATAGCCAGATCATAGTGCCCCACCAAGAATCCCCCATTATCTTGATGTTAGTGCCTGACCTAAAGACGACATTGATCAAGCCATAAGGGCAAAGACTCCCCCCCCGGCACCTTGTAGGCCCTCCCTAGCATGTGAGAACTCTGTCGAAATCTCCCATTCCTTCACCACCTTCCCCCAACCGTGGGGTATATAACATGCCCACCTTCACAATCTGGGGCAGCAGCTCTTCCTGCCCACGGGTCCTGTCCCCGTGCTTTAATAAACCACCATTTTGCACCAACGACGTCTTAAGAATTCTTTCTTTAGTCGTCGGCTCCGAACCTCCTCACCCCACCGAACCTGACTTAGGTTCTGGGACTTCATCAATTCCTCCCGTCTTTGACCTTTGACATCTTTAAACTCAAAATATTCATTACCTTCCAAATATTAATTACTCTAACACCACCATTGCAACATCTTCACCCATACATTTGACACACTTGTCTGTTAAAATACGGCACAATCACCCAGGCTTCAGTGTTCTGATAAACAATAGATCAGAAAGGTTTCATCCATCCCTCTGCCTTGGCCAGGAGTGCGTGGCACTCATTCCGTTGATGACGATACACATGATCAGGCGTTTCTTGCTCCTCTCTCCCTCCCACAATAATGCAATAAGTCACAATGATGGTAATTGGGCCATAAAGTCACTTGCACTCTGAAATAAAATAAATCCACAGAGATGTGAAGGGCTTGCAAATCCTACTGGGTATTAACTAAATAAGGATTACACGAAAGGGAAAGGCATATTGCTATTTCATGCATAAAGGATGCAGATGCATAAAGGGTGAAGATGTTGGGACCACCAGCTACGGTCAGTTCTAACAGCAGGTGAGCAGCTTCTGCTCTCGCCCTCCCCTCGCAAGCCCCTGTTTCCTCCTCCCAAACCAGAGTCTCTGTACCAGCATGAATTCCTGATCATCACTGAAAGATGATATATAAAAAGGAAAGGATTCACATGACATTGCTTTGTATATGAATTGGCTGATATACGTGAAATTGTTTGCAAAGCATTTCAACTCCGTTGGAAGAATTGTGTCACAGAAAAGAACTGGTTTCCAGCACTTCTCTATACTGTGTTAACCAGGGAAAGATTCTGAAGAGAGTTCATACAGGTAATCAGACTTAAAAAGGTCAATGACACATAGATTAAAGACGAAAAGTAAGACTGCGTAGCTCAAGTTCAAATTCTGCAATTAGGAATTCTGTAATACTCCTGTAAAATTTAATGATATATATTTTAAAAAATAATTGAAAGGGATCAAAACACTGAAATACATAGGCAAGAACTCCTTCTCTTCTCCAGGCAGCCAATGAAAAAGTCAGCAGCTAAAGTGAGTGTGTATTTTAAAAACAGTGGCTTGCTCTGCTACCCAGAGGAAGCAGGAAGTAGAGCAGTAACAGTTACAAGGATGGACACAGTCTTCCATTGTCCCAAATCTGCATTTGTATGGTGCTAATCCCAAAGAAACCTTAGAGTCTTTGTGCTTATGAGCTCTCAAGTGCTTGTAGCTCACAGAGCATGCAACACTGGGAGAGGATTATATGGTCACAAAAGAAACAGACTGGGAAATCAAATTGTTATCCAAACCCTGGCCCAACAAAAATGAGATGGCTATGTCCATTTAGAATCAAGGGTTTAGCAACCAAGTGCTACTTTGTTTAAACAAATGTTTCCGACCAAGAACAGTAAAAATACTTCAGCCTTTAAAAACAGGTGGCTGATTCTCCTTGTGAAAGGAGGGGAGGAAAGGGAAGAAAACAACTGGAAAACAAAAACCAAAAAACTTTCCCATCTGCTTGGCAACCTCCTACTCGATGCTATGATTATGGTTCTACATCATTAAGTTTTACAAGTAATGTTGTCTGGGAGGATAATTATAGAACCAGCATTATACTGAGATCTTTTAACTTTGAGTCATTTAAACACATCTTCCAAATAATACAACTTTGTAATATAATTAATTTTAAGATTAATATTGAGCTTTTGGTTCATAGTCTGCACAAAAGGCTCCAGGGTAGTAAGAACAATCCATTTCTGTAGTAGATTCCTTAGGCTTTGTTAAGCCAGAGAGGTTCATGCTCTTGTGAAACTGGGGATAATAGCCATATTTCATTGAGTCTTGGCCTCCTTTCCTGGTATAGTTTAATAAGAAACAAAAAATGCTACCATTCAAACTATGATACAATGTTTTCTTTTCATTAATATTTTAATTTAAATGTATTCAAAAAGCTCTTTGGTAAGTATTTAGACAGATTTTTATTACGTATGGCCTTAATGCATACATAAAAATAAAAGTTAAAATTTTTGGTTAACGTTTTTCCAAACCTCACATTAAGAATCTCACTACTTTTATTTACTTTCTAACTGAGAGATTTCAGTGCACAGATTTTTCTCACAATATGTTCCTCTGAGCCACCCAGAGCTTCTGTCATGCTGCACTTAAAAAATTATTATTAGACATATAGCTGACATTCAATGTTAAATTAGTTTCAGGTGTACAACATAGTAATTTGACAATTCTATACATTACTCAGTGATCACCACAGTAAGTATATCATCACGTCACCATATAAACTTATTATAATATCATTGGCTGTATTCCCAATGCTGTACTTTTCATCTCCAGATGAGAACAGGAAATTATTTTATTTATTTTATAACAGGAAATTTGTACCTCTTAATCCCCTTCACCTATTTCACCCATCCCCCATTCACCTTCCCTCCCATAACCACCAGTTTGTTCTTTGTATTTAAGAGTCTATGTCTGTTTTTTTTTTTGTCTGTCCACTTGTTTATTTTTTTAGATTCCATATAGAAGTGAAATTACAGGGGCCCCTGGGTGGCTTAGTGGGTTAAAGCCTCTGCCTTTGGCTCAGGTCATGATACCAGGTTCCTGGAATCGAGCCCCGAGTCGGGCTTTCTGCTCGGTGGGGACCCTGCTTCACCTGCCTCTCTGCCTGTCTCTCTGCCTACTTGTGATCTCTCTCTCTCTCTTTCAAATAAATAAATAAAATCTTAAAAAGAAAAAAAAAGGAAGTGAAATCATATGGTATTTGCCTTTCTCGATCTGACTTATTTCTCTTAACCTAATACCCTCTAGATCCAGCCATGTTGTCACAAATGGCAAGATCTCATTCTTTTTTATAGCTGGATAATATTCCATTATATATCTATATACACCATATCTTTACCCATTCATCTACTGATAAACACCTGGACTGCTTCCATATCCTGGCTATTATAAATAGTGCTGCAGAAAACCTAGGAGGGCATATATCTTTTTGAATCAAGTGCTTTTATTTCCTTTGGGTAAATATCAAGTACTAGAATTACTAAAGCATATGGTAAATCTATTTTTAATTTTTTGAGGAACCTCCATACTGTTTTCCACAGTTGTTGCACCAATTTACATTCCCACTAAAAATGTACAGAGGTTCCTTTTTCTCCACATCCTGGCCAACACTTGTTCTTTCTTGTCTTTTTAATACTAGCCATTCTGACAAGTATAAGGTGATAGATCTCCCTGTGGTTTTGATTTTATTTTCCTGATGATGAGTGATATTGAGCATCTTTTCACATGTCTATTGGATGTCTGTATGTATTTTTTGGAAAAATGTCTATTAAGTCCTCTGCCCATTTTTCAATTGGATTATATGTTGGGGTTTGGGTTTTTTGGGGTTTTTGTGTGTGTGTGTGTGTGTGTGTGTGTGTGTGTTCTTTACATATTTTGGTTATTAATCCTTTATTATATTTATCATTCACCACTATCTTCTCCCATTCTGTAGGTTCCCTTTTGGTTTTGTTGCGGGTTTCCCTTACTGTGCAAAAGCTTTTTATTTTGTTGTAGTCTTAATAATTTATTTTTGTTCTTGTTTCCCTTGCCTAAGCAGACATACCCACAAATAATGTTGCTAAAACCAATCTCCAAGTGATTACTGCTTATTGTCTTTTAGGAGTTTTATGGTTTCAGGTCTCTCATTTATTCATTTAATTTTTTTTTTTAAGTAAGCTTTACACTGAATGTGGGACCTAAACTCACAGCCTCAAGAATAAGAGTCGCATGCTGTACAGGCTGAGCCAGGCAGGCACACCTCAGATTTCACATTTAGATCTTTGATCCGTTTTGAGTTTCTTTACGTGTATGGTAAAAGAATGTGGTCTAGTTTCATTCTTTTGCATATGGTTCTCCAGTTTTCCCAACACTGTTTTTGAGGAGACTTTCTTCTGTTACATATTCTTGCCTCCTTTGTCAAAGATTAATTGACCATATAATTGTGGATTTATTTCTGGGCTCTCTATCCTGTTTCCATTGATTTATGCATATATTTTCTCCCAGTACCCTACTGTTTTGATTACTATAACTTTGTAGTATATCTTGAAATCCAAGAAACTGATACCTCCAGCTTTGTTCTCCTTTCTCAAGATTGTTTTGCATGCTGCACTTCTTATAAAAGTATTCTGAGGTCATCCAAATTGCCACCCCTCCGTTCTGCTTGGTTTGATGCTGGTGGGGTTTCTCTTTTTTTTTTTTTTAATTTCCTTATCTGAGATTTTCATATAATAACCAGTTTATTTTCTTTCTTTAAATGGTCCTCAAAAGGCCTGTGGCTTGGCATGCCAAGGGATGTAGATGATCAGTTGTGCCCTAGGAGCAGTAACCACATGGCACAGGGTCAAGCTGTGATAACTTTATAGGGACTTCCACCTGCTCAGCTCCAACTATAAGACAATTCCTGACATTGGAGATGTGAAAGAAAATGGGAGGGGAGGGGCATCTTAAAATCCATAAAATATGGCATATTGTCTCCTGTTTGTACTTTTACAATTTCTGATTTTGCAAATGGCCAAGCTGCCGCAGGGAACAAAAATGAGGTCCTAAGGTGGCAGAGACTGACCTGGCCAGCCCTGTACTGCACAGGCTATGAGTTACTGGATCAGTATGAATGGAGAAAGCAGGGGTGAGTCAGGGCAGCTGCTGCCTCTCCCTACATTGCCTTCATCACCCACAAGGAGGGGGCCCAAAGCCAAGGAGGACCTCCTGGAACTGAGACAGGGGAGGGGAAAGAAAGATGAACGATGCCACAGCTGCTGAACCATGACCAAAATATGGGGAAGAAGGCTGGAGGCAAATGTGCATGGTACACCGTGACATTTGGAGTCCTAGGTGACATAGAAGCTTAAGGATCCAACCTTGCTCAAACTGATTTTACATGATGATTTTATCTACTAATCAACCCAGAGATGCAGAGAATGAAATAGGGCAATACTATAGAAAATGCTTGAGAGAAATCTCTCTTATGATTGAGATAACCTGATATTTCCATTGATTCATTCATTCATTCATTCATTCATTCGTTCAACAATTATGCACTGAGTATTATGTATCAAATCCTCTTCTGAACACAGAATAAATCAGGAAAAAAACCCCACAAATACCATTTTTATAGCACATGCATTCAAATAGAAGAGAGAGAACAGACAGTAAATAAATAAATATATAATATGTCAGCTGTTGATAAGAAGTCAAAAGTAGAGAGGGACAGAAATTATGTTGATTGTGATGGTGCTGGTGCTGGCTGTGTGTGCAGTTAGGGGAGATTACTCTGATAAGAAGACATTGGCAGATCCTTGAGTGGATCCAGAGAACAAGACGGGTACATTTAAGAAGAGGAAACAAGTGCAACCCCCCAAGGGAGGCACGCACTTGCTGTACTCTGTTAGACACTAAGGAGGCTGGTGAGCGGAGGCAGAGACAGCTGAGTGAAGAGGTAGGAGATGAATTGAGAAGGAAGTTGAGTGTTAAATTTTGTAAGACTGAATTTTGTATTGAGTGAAGTGGGGAGCCATTGGAGATCTTAGAGCAGAGAAATAACAAGGTCTGACTTTTGTCTTAAACGGATTGCTTTAACTGCTGAGTGGAAAATAAACTAGAACAGAGCAAAGATGGAATCCAGAAGACCAGATAGGAGACTATTACAATAACTCAGGCTATAGAAGACGGTGTTTTGGACCACAGTGGGAGTAACTGAAGTGTGGAGAACTGGTCAGATTTAGAATATATTTTGAAGATAGAATCCACAGCTTCTACCAAAGAATTAAACGTGGGCAGTGAAAGAAAGAGATGAATCAAGAATGACTCTACAGTTTCCTGTTTGAGCTATTGCAAGACCAGCAGAGCTCGAGAAGAATAAGAGCTTGGTTTTGAACATGTTGGGTTTAACTCATCTAGGTAGATCTGGAAAGCAGGCAGTGGAAGAAAGTTCAAAATCCAGGTCTGGACTGGAGATGGAGATGTGGAGTCATCAGGAGATAGATGGTAGAAGAGGGACAGTCACCAAGGACTCAGTGTAGACAGAGGAGAAGTCTGAGATTGGGTCCTGGAGCACATTCATACTCAGAGATCAGGGAAAT
>NW_022476414.1:0-50225 GCF_009829155.1 Mustela erminea
ACTGACATAAAATCAGAGCCATACACCAGTGAAACACAGTCGAGAGCTCAGATATGGACCATCAGCTCTAGGGTCAAATAATCTTCAAGAAAGGAGGAAAAAAATATACAGTGGAAAAAAGGCAGTCTCTTCAATAAACGGTGCAGGGAAAACTGGGCAGCTCTATGTAGAAGAATGAAATTCGAACATCCTCTTACACCATACACAAAGATAAAGTCATAATGGATAAAAGACCTCAGCGTGAGACAGGAATCTATCAGAATCCTAGAGGAGAACATAGGCAGTAATCTCTTCGATATGAGCCACAGCGACTTCTTTCAAGATATGTCTCCAAAGGCAAAGGAAACAAACGCCAGAATAAAATTCGGGGACTTCATCAAAATCAGATATTTGCAAATGACAGGACAGACAAAAGATTGATATCTAGGATCTATGAAGAACACCTCAAACTCAACACACATAAAACAGATAATCATATCAAAAAATGGGCAGAAGATATAAAAAGACACTTCTCCATTGAAGTCATACAAATAGCTATCAGACGCCTGAAGAAATGTTCATCATCACTAGGCATCAGGGAGATTCAAATGAAAACCACATTAGGATGTCACCTTGCACCAGTTAGGATGGCCTAAATTAGCAAGACGGGAAACAACATGTGTTGGAGAGGATGTGGAGAAAGGGGAATCCTTTTACACTCTGGGTGGCAATGCATGTTGGTACAGCCTCTTTGGAGAACAGGGTGGAGATTCCTCAAGAAATTACAAATAGAACTTCCCTATAACCCTGCAATTAAACTCCTAGGTATTTACCCCAAATATAGAGATGGAGTGAAAGGAAGGGTCATCTGTAACCCAATGTTTAGAGCAGCAATGGCCACGGTTGCCAAACTGTGGAAAGAACCAAGATGCCCTTCAACAGAATATATTGTTTTTTTTTTTTCCCACATAAGGAAGATGTTGTCCATATACACTCTGGAGTATTATGCCTCCATTTAGAAAGGATGAATACCCAACTTTGGTATAAACATGGACAGGACTGGAAGAGATTCTGCTGAGTGAAATAAATCAAGCACAGACCGGCAATTATCATATGGTTTCATTTATGTGTGGAGTGTAACAAATAGAATGGAGGACAAGGGCAGATGGAGAGGAGAATGGAGTGGAGGGAAATTGGAAGGGGAGGGAAACCATGAGAGACAATGGACTTTGATGAAGAACCTGAGGGCTTTGAAAGTCCGGGGGAGGGAGTTTGGGGAAACACGTGGTGGGTAATAGAGAGGGCACGGATTGCATGGAGCACTGGGTGTGGTGTTAAAACAATGAATACGGTTAAACTGAAAAGAAAATGGAAAAAAAAAACAATATATGCCAAAAGCTAAGCAACCTAGGTGAGATGGATGCATTTTTAGGAAACTGTACAAACCCAAAATTGAACCAGGAAGAAATATACAACCTGAATGGACAGTTATCCAGTAATGAGATTAAAGCAGTGATCAAAAACCTCCCAAAAGACAGGACCACATGACCTGAAACATGCCCTTGTGATTTCTACCAATCTTTAAGAAAAAAACTAACACCTCTTCTCCTGACAATGTTTCCAAAATTTGTAGCGGAAGGAAAACTTCCAGACACTTTTTATGAAGCCAGCATTACCCTGATCCACAAACCAGGCAAAGACGTCAACAAAAAGAAGAATTTCAAACCAATATCACTGATGAATATGGATGCTAAGATCTCAAGAAAATTCTAGCTCCTAGGAACCTACAGTACATTAAACAGTCATTCCACCCAGACCGAGTAGGATCTATCTCTGGGTTGCAAGGTTGGTTCGACATTTGCAAATCAACAAATGTCATAGAACCAATTAAGAGGTGAAGAGAGAAGAAACACATGGTCCTCTCAATTGGTGAAGAAAAATCATTGGACAAAATCCAGCATCCGCTCCTGACTAAAACACTGCAAAGTATAGGGATAGAGGGAATATTCGTCAACTTCATAAAATGTTTCTATGAAAAACCCACAGTGAATACCATCCTCAAAGGGTAAAAGATGACAGCCTTCGCTATGAAATCAGGAACATGACAAGGATGCCCATTCTCACGAATCTTGTTCAACATAGAATGTGAAGTCCTAGCAACAGCGATCAGACAACAAAGAGAAATAAAAGATATCCCATTGGCAACCTAGAAGTCAAACTCTCTCTCCTCAAACATGACATAATTGTTATGGAAATCCCAAAAGACTCCGCCATCAAACTACCAGAACTCATACAGCAATTCAATAATGTGGAAGGATACAAAATCATGATACAGAAATCAGTGGCTTTCTTCTACATAATCAATGAAAATCCAGAAAGGGAAATTAGGGAATCAATTCCATTGATACAGCACCCAAACCATAAGATACCTGAGAATAAACCAAACAGAGAGTTAAAGGTTTGTACTCGAGGAACTAGAGAACACTCATGAAATAAATGCAAGAAAACCAAAAAGATGGAGAACCATTGCATTCTCAGGGATCAGAAGAATAAACATTGTTAAAATGTCTATACTGCCTTGAGCAATCGATTCATTTAATGCCATTGCAATAAAAATTCCACTGGTATCTTTCAAAGAGCTGGAACAAAAACACGCTGATAATTTTTGTGAAATCAGAAGCGACCCTGTATTGCAAAGAATTGCTGAAAAGAGAAGCAAAATTGGGAGCAATACGTTGCCTAATTTCAAGGGTAACTAGGAATCTGGGATCACCAAGACAGCATGGGGCTGGCATAAAAACAGACCCATAGACCAGTGGAACACAGTAGAGAGCTCAGATATGGACCATCAACGCTGTGGCCAAATAATCTTCAAGAAAGCAAGAAAAAATATACAGTGGATAATTGGCAGTCTCTTCAATAGCTGGTGCAGGGAAAACTGGGCAGCTCCATGTAGAAGAATGAAACTTGACCATCTTCTTACACCGTACACAAAGATAAACTCATAATGGATAAAAGACCTCAACGTGAGACAGGAATCTATCAGAATCCTAGAGAAGAACAAAGGCAGTAATTTCTTCAATATCACCCACAGCAACTTCTTCAAGATATGTCTCCAAAGGTAAAGGAAACAAAAGCCAAAATAAACTTCGGGGACTTCATCAAAATCAGATATTTGCAAATGACAGTACAGACAAAGGTTGATATCCAGGATCTATGAAAAACTCCTCAAGCTCAACACACACAAAACAAATAATCATATCAAAAAACGGGCAGAAGATATGAACAGACACTTCTCCAATGAAGACATACAAATGGCTATCAGACACCTTAATAAATGTTCATCATTACTAGGCATCATGGAGATTCAATTAAAAACACATTAAGATGTCACCTTACACCAGTTAGGATGGATTAAATGAGCAAGATGGGAAACAACATGTGTTGAAGAGGATGTGGAGAAATGGGAATCCTCTTACACTGTGGGTGAGAATGCAAGTTCTTGCAGCCTCTTTGGAGAAGAGTGTTGAGATTCCTCAATAAATTACAAATAGAAATTCCCTATAACCCTGCTATTACACTCCTAGGTATTAACCCAAATATGCAGATGGAGTGCAAATAAGGGCCATCTGTAACCCAATGTTTAGAGCAGCAATGGCCATGGTTGTCAAACTGTGGAAAGAGCCATGATGGCCTTATGGAAGAATGGAAAAGGAAGATGTGGTCCATATACACTATGGAGTGTTATGCATCCATTCAGAAAGGATGAATACCCAACTTTGGTAGCAACATGGATGGGACTGGAAGAGATTCTGCTGAGTGAAATAAATCAAGCAGAGAGAGTCAATTATCATATGGTTTCACTTATGTCAGGAGTGTAACAAATAGCATGGAGTACAAGGGGAGATGGAGAGGAGAAGGGAGTGGAGGGAAATTGGAAGGGCAGGGAAACCATGAGAGACAATGGACTCTGAAAATGAATCTGTGGGCTTTCAAACAATGTAGATGGGAGGTTGGGGAAAGTTGTGGTGGGTAATAGAGAGGGCACGGATTGCATGGAAGACTGAATGTGGTTCTAAAACAATGAATACGGTTACACTGAAAAGAAATTGGGACAAAAAAATTAAACAATATATGCCAATAAGCAACCTAGGTGAAATAGATGCATTCCTAGAAAACTGTAAAATCCCAAAATTGAACCTGGAAGAAATGTACAACCTGAATGGACCGTTATCCAGTAACGAGATTAAATCGGTGATCAAAAACCTCACAAAAGACAAGGCCCCATGACCTGAAGGATGCCTTAGCAAATTCTACAAAACTTTAAGAAAAGAACTAACACCTCCTCTCCTGAAGATCATTCCAAAATTTGAAGCAGAAGGAAAACTTCCAGACACTTTTTATGAAGCCAGCATTACCCTGATCCACAAAACAGGCAAAGACGCCACCAAAAAGGAGAATTTCAAACCAATATCACTGATGAATATGGATCTTAAGATTCTCAACAAGATTCTAGCTCCTAGGAACCTACATTACATTAAACAGTCATTCCACATTTGGACCATCAACTCTATGGCCAAATAATCTTCAAGAAAGGAGGAAAAATATACAGTCAAAAAAAGACAGTCTCTTCAATAAATGTTGCAGGGAAATCTGGGCAGCTATCTCTAGAAGAATGAAACTCGACCATCCTCTTACATCATACACAAAGATAAACTACTAATGGGTAAAAGACCTTAATGTGAGACAGGAATACATCAGAATCCTAGAGGAGAACATAGGCAGTAATCTCTTCAATGTCAGCCACAGCGACTTCTTTCAAGTTATGTCTCCAAAGGCAAAGGAAACAAAAGCCAAAATAAACTTCATCAAATTCAAAAGCTTCTGCACTGCATAGGAAACAGTCAAAAAAGCAAAGAGGCAACCCACGGAATGCGATAAGATATTTGCAAATGACAGGACAGACAAAAGGTTGATATCCAGAATCTAGGAAGAACTCCTTAAACTCAACATACACAATACAGATAATCACCTCAAAAAATGCGCAGAAGATATGAACAGAAACTTCTCCATGAAGAAATACATATGGCTATCAGACACCTGAAACAATGTTCATCATCACTAGGCATCAGGGAGATTCAAATTAAGACCATATTAAGATGTCACTTTATACCAGTTAGAATAGCCGAAATTAGCAAGATGGGAAACAACACGTGTTGGAGAGGATGTGGAGAAAGGGGAATCCTCTTACACTGTTGGTGGGAATGCAAGTTGGTACAGCCTCTTTGGAGAACAGGGTAGAGATTCCTCAAGAAATTAAAAATAGAATTTCCCTATAACCCTGCAATTATACTCCTAGGTATTAACCCCAAAGACACAGATGGAGTGAAAAGAAGGGCCATCTGTAACCCAATGTTTAGACCATCAATGGCCACAGTTGCCAAACTGTCGAAAGAACCAAGATGCCCTTCAACGGAAGAATGGATAAGGAAGATGTGGTCCATATACAATATGGAGTATTATGCCTCCATTCAGAAAGGATGAATACCAAACTTTGATAGAAACATGGACGGCACTGGAAGAGATTCTGCTTAGTGAAATAAATCAAGGATAGAGAGTCAATTATCATATGGATTTACTTTTGTGTGGAGTATAACAAATAGCATGGAGGACAAGGGGATATGGAGAAGAGAAGGGAGTGGAGGGAAATTGGAAGGGGAGTGGAACCATGAGAGACTATAGACTCTGAAAAGAATATGAGGGATTTGAAAGAGCGGGGGTGGCAGTTGGGGAAAGTCGTGGTGGGTAATAGAGAGGGCATGGATTTCCCTCTCTATTAGGAGCACTGGGTGTGTTGCTAAAACAATGAATACGGTTACACTAAAAAGAAAATGGAAAAAAAAAAAGTATATGCCAATAAGCCTAGCAACCTAGGTGAAATGGATGCATTCCTAGAAAACTGTAAAATCCCAAAATTGAACCAGGAAGAAATGTACAACCTGAAAAGACCGTTATCCAGGAACGGGATTATAGCAGTGATCAAAAACCTCCCAAAAGACAAGACTCCGGGACCTGCAGGATGCCCGAGCAAAATCCAACAAACTTTCAGAAAAGAACACCGCTTCTCCTGAAGCTCTTTCAAAATTTGAAGCAGAAGGAAATCTTCCAGACACTTTTCTTGAACCAAGCATTAACCTGATCCACACAGCAGGCAAAGACCTCACCAAAAAGGAGAATTTCAAACCAATATCTTTGATGAATATGGATGCTAAGATTCTCAACAAGCTTCAAGCTCCTAGGAAATAACAGTACATTAAAATTTTATACACCATGGCTGAGTAGGATCTATGCTGGGTTGCAAGGTTGGTTCGACATTCACAAATAAATCAATGTCATAGAACTAATTAAGAAGTGAAGAGAGAAAAGCCACATGGTGCTCTCAATTGGTGAAGAAAAATCATTGGAAAAAATCCAGCATCCACTCCTGACTAAAACGCTGCAAAGTATAGGGATAGAGGGAATATTTGTCAACTTCATAAAATGTTTCTATGAAAAAACCCACAGTGAATACCATCCTCAAAGTGTAAAAGATGAGAGACTTCGCTTTGAAATCAGGAGCATGACAAGGATGCCCACTCTCACCACTCTTGTTCAACATAAGAAGTCAAACTCTCTCTCCTCACAGATGACTTACTTGATATGGAAAATCCAAAAGACTCCGCCCCCAAACTACCAGAACTCATACAGCAATTCAATAATGTGGCAGGATACAAAATCATGATACAGTAATCAGTGGCTTTCTTCTACATTATCAATGAAAATACAGAAAGGGAAATTAGAGAATCAATTCTATTTACTACAGCACCCAAACCATACGATACCTGGGAATAAACCAAACCAAAGAAGTAAAAGATTTGTCCTCGACATACTAGAGAACACTCATGAAAGAAAAGCAAGAAAACCAAAAAGACGGAAAGCCATTGCACTCTCATGGATCAGAAGAATAAATATTGTTAAAATGTCTATACTGCCTAGAGCAATCGATTCATTTATGCCATTCCAATCAAAATTCCACCAGTATCTTTCAAAAAGCTGGAACAAACACACACCTAAAATTTGTGTGGAATCAGAAGCGACCCCATATTGCTAAGAATTGTTGAAAAGAGAAACAAAATTGGGAGCAACACGTTTCCTGATTTCAAAGGTTACTATGAAGCCGTGATCACCAAGACAGCATGGGACTGGCATAAAAACAGAGCCATAGACCAATGGAACACAGTAGAGAGTTGAGGTATGGACCATCAAATCTATGGTCAAATAATCTTCAAGAAAGCAGGAAAAAATATACAGTGGAAAAAAGGCAGTCTCTTCAATAAATGGTGCAGGGAAAACTTGGCAGCTCTATGTTGAAGAATGAAACTCGACCATCCTCTTACACCATACACAAAGATAAACTCATAATGGATAAAAGACCTGAACGTGAGACAGGAATCCATCTGAATCCTAGAGGAGTACATAGGCAGTATTCTCTTCGATATCAACACAGCGACTTCTTTCAAGATATGCCTCCAAACCAAAGGAAACAAAAGCCAAAATAAACTTCTGGGACTTCATCAATATCAAAAGCTTCTGCAGTGTATAAAAAACAGTTAAGTAAGCAGAGGCAACCCATGGAATGTGATAAGATATTTGCAAATGACAGGACAGACAAAAGGTTGATATCCAGGATCTATGAAGAACACCTCAAACTCAGCACACACAAAACAGATAATCATATTAAGAAATGGGCAGAAGATATGAACAGACACTTCTCCATAAAGAAATACAAATGGCTATCAGACAGCTGAAGAAATGTACATCATCACTAGGCATCACCGAGATTCAAATTAAAACCACATTAATTGTCACCTTACACCAGTTAGAATGGCCTAAATAAGCAAGACGGGAAACAAAATGTGTGGAAGAGGATGTGGAGAAAGGAGAATCCTCTTAAACTGTGGGTGGGAATGCAAGTTGGTGCAGCCTCTTTGGAGAACAGTGTGGAGATTCCTCAAGAAATTAAAAATAGAATTTTCCTATAACCCTGCAATTACACTCCTAGGTATTAACCCCCAAGATACAGATGGCATGAAAAGAAGGGCTGTCTGTAACCCAAATTTATAGCAGCAATGGCCACGGGATCGGTTTGGGCAGAACGCTCGTGAGAACTGGCCGGTGTTGGGCAGCCCTGCAGAACGCCCTGCTCTTCGTGGCCCAGGGCCCTTTCTCACCTGGGGCATGGGGCGGCCGCCCGGAAAAGGCGCGGAAACAACAGGCCCACCCGGAGGCCCCCCGCGCAGTAGAGTGTTTCTGAGCATGCGCCTCCGTCTTTTCGGGCTGAGGGGCGCCCAATGATGGTGCTTTCCTCAGTTGGGGCATGCAGGTTTCTCTCGCTCTAAGGCTTGTCCGAAGCGCTGAAAGGCTCCGTTGCCACCGGGGTGGGAGGGGGAGGCATGGCTGCAGGACTCAGGGCTCCCCAGATGGAGGCACCGAGGGACAGGACCCCGGAAGCGGACGGCTGGGAAGCAGATGAAATTTCAAGCGCGGGCCTCGTGGCAGGCCCGACCCCATGGGACAGCGCCAGGGAGGGGACCACTGCAGGCCGAGGTTTAGCAGGAGGCGTCGGGCTCACCACAGCCTGCCTCACGGAGGGCTTCCTGGTCTATGGGTCTGTTCTTATGCCAGTCCCTTGCTGTATTGGTGATGACAGCTTCATAGTAACCCTTGAAATCAGGCAACGTGGTGCTCCCAGGTTTGTTTCTCTTTTCAGCAATTCTTAGCAATACAGGGTCACTTCTGATGCCACACAAATTTTAGGCGTGTGTTTGTTCCAGCTCTTTGAAAGATACCAGTGGAATTTTGATTGGAATGGCATTAAATAGATCGATTGCTCTAGGCATTATAGACTTTTTAACAATATTTATTCTTCTGATCCAAGAGAATGCAATGGTTTTCTGGCTTTTTGGTTTTCTTCCATTTCTCTCATGAGTGTTCACTTGTTCCTCGAGGACAAATCTTTTACCTCTTTGGTTTGGTTTATTCCTAGGTATCTTATTGTTTGGGTGCTGTAGTAAATGGAATTGATTCTCTAATTTCCCTTTCTGTATTTTCATTGATAATGTAGAAGAAAGCCACTGATTTCTGCACCATGATTTTGTATCCTGCCACATTATTGAATTGCTGTACGAGTTTTGGTAGTTTGGGGGCAGAGTCTTTTGGGTTTTCCATATCAAGTACGTCATCTGTGAGTAGAGATACTTTGACTTCTTGGTTGCCAATTTGGATACCTTTTATTTCTATTTGTTGTCTGATTGCTGTTGCTAGGACTTCACATCCTATGTTGAAGAAGATTTGTGAGAGTGGGCATCCTTGTCATGTTCCTGATTTGAAAGTGATCGCTGTCAGCTTTTACCCTTTGAGGATGGTATTCACTGTGGGTTTTTCACAGAAACATTTTATGAAGTTGACGAATATTCCCTCTATCCCTATACTTTGCAGCGTTTTAGTCAGGAGCGGATGCTGGATTTTGTCCAATGCTTTTTCTTCACCAATTGAGAGCACCATGTGGTTCTTCTCTCTTCACTTCTTAATTGGTTCTATGACATTGACTGATTTGGGAATTTCAAACCAACCTTGCAAACCAAGGATAGGATCCTACTCGGTCATGGTGGATAAACGTTTTAATGTACTGTAGGTTCCTAGGAGCTAGAATCTTGTTGAGAATCTTAGCATCCATATTCATCAGTGATATTGGTTTGAAATTCTCCTTTTTGGTGAGGTCTTTTCCTGGTTTGTGGATCAGGGTAATGCTGGCATCAAAAAAAGTATCTGAAAGTTTTCTTTCTGCTTCAAATTTTGGAAAGAGCTTCAGGAAAAGTGGTGTTAGTTCTTTTCTTAAAGTTTGGTAGAATTCGCTAAGGCATACTTCAGGTCCTGGGGTCTTGTCTTTTGGGACGTTTTTGATCACTGCTTCAATCTCATTACTGGATAATTGTCTATTCAGGTTGTACATATCTTCATGAATCAATTTTGGGATTTTACAGTTCTCTAGGAATGCATCCATTTCACCTAGGTTGCTTAGCTTATTGGCATATACTTGTGGTTTTTTTTACACTTTCTTTTCAGTGTAACTGTATTCATTGTTTTAGTACCACACCCATTGGCCATGCAATCCGTACCCTCTCTATTACCCACCATGTGTTTCCCCAACCTCCAACCACTCTCTATCAATGCCTCAGATAATTTTTTTACTGTTGTATAAATTTTTAATATTAAATTTACTTATTTTCTGCATAACACTATTCATGTTTTTTTTCACCACACCCTGAGCTCCATGCAATCCGTGCCCACTACAATACCCACCACCTGGTACCCCAACCTCCCACCAACATGCCACTTCAAACCCCTCAGATTGTTTTTCAGGCAAAGACCCTACCAAAAAGGCGAATTTCAGACCAATATCACTGAAGAATATGGGTGCTAAGATTCTCAACCAGATCCTAGCAAACAGGACCTGACAGCACATTAAAAAGATGATCCACCATGACCAGGTGGGATTCATCCCTGGACTACAAGGATGGTTAAACGTTTGCAAATCAATCAATGTGATAGAAAAAATTAATATGAAAAGAGGTAAGAACCCCATGGTCCTCTCAATTGATGCAGAAAAAGCATTTGACAAAATCCAGCATCTGTTCATGATTAAAATGCTTCAAACTATAGGGATAGAGGGAACATTCCTGAACTTCATCAAATCTATCTATGAATGACCCACAGCAAATATCCTCAATGGGAAACAGCTTGCAGCATTCCCGTTGAGATCAGGAACAAGACAAGGATGCCCACGTACACCCGTCTTGTTCAACATAGTATTAGAAGTCCAAGCAACAGGAATCAGACAACAAATAGAAATAAAAGGTGGCCTCAGATTCTTTTTCAGAGTCCATAGTCTCTCATGGTTTCACTCCTCTTCCAATTTCTCTCCACTCCCTTCTTCTCTCCATCTCCTCTTGTCCTCGATGCTATTTGTTATACTACACACAGAAGTGAAACCATATGATAATTGACTCTCTCTTATTGTTTTATTTTACTCAGCAGGATCTCTTCCAGTTCCGTCCACGTTGCTACCAAAGTTGGGTATTTATCCTTTCTGAGTGGAGGCATAATACTCCATAGTGTATATGGACCACATCTTCCTTATCCATTCTTCCGTTGAAGGGCATCTTGGTTCTTTCCACAGTTTGGCAACCGTGGCCATTGATGCTCTAAACATTAGGTTCCAGATGGCCCTTCTATTCACTCCATCTGTATCATGGGGGTAAATACCTAGGAGTGTAATTTCAGGGTTATAGGGAAGTTCTAATTTTAATTTCTTGAGGAATCTCCACACTGTTATCCAAAGAGGCTGCACCAACTTGCATTCCCACCCACAGTGTAAGAGAATTCCCCTTTCTCCACATCCTCTCCAACACATATTGTTTCCCGTCTTTCTAATTTAGGCCATCCTAACTGGTGTAAGGTGACATCTTAATGTGGTTTTCATTTGAATCTCCTTGATGCCTAGTGAGGATGAACATTTTTTCAGGTGTCTGATAGCCATTTGTATATCTTGGAGAAGACATATGCATTGGAGAAGTGTCTGTTCATATCATCTGCCCATTTTTTGATATGATTATCTGTATTAAACAGAGGAGGAGTTTGAGGATTTCTTCCTAGATCGTGGATATCAAGCTTTTGTCTGTCCTGTCATTTGCAAATATCTTATTGCATTCTGTGGGTTGCCTCTTTGCTTTCTTGACTGTTTCCTATGCGACGCAGAAGGTTTTGAATTTGATGAAGTCCCCAAAGTTTATTTTGGCTTTTGTTTTCTTTGCCTTTGGAGACATATCTTGAAAGAAGTCACTGTGGCTGATATAGAAGAGATTACTGCCTATGTTCTCTGCTAGGATTCTGATGGATTCCTGTCTCACATTGAGGTCTTTTACCCATTATGAATTTATATTTGTGTATGGTGTAAGGGGATGGTCGAGTTTCATTCCTCTACATAGAGCTGCCCAGTTTTCCCTGCACCAGTTATTGAAGAGACTGCCTTTTTTTCCACTGTATATTTTTTCCTCCATTCTTGAAGATTACTTGGCCATAGAGTTGATGGTCCATATCTGAGCTCTCTACTGTGTTCCACTGGTCTATGGGTCTGTTTCGATGCCAGCCCCATGCTTTCTTGGTGATCACAGCTTCATAGTATCCCTTGAAATCAGGCAACGTGGTGATCCCAGTTTTGTTTCTCTTTTCAGCAATTCTTAGCAATACGGGGTCGCTTCAGATTCCACACAAATTTTAGGCGTGTTTTTGTTCCAGTTCTTTGAAAGATACCAGTGGAATTTTGATTGGAATGGCCTTAAATGTATCGAATGCTCTAGGCAGTATAGACATTTCAACAATGTTTATTCTTCTCCTCCATGAGAATGCAATGGATTTCTGTCTTTTTCATTTTCTTGTATTTTTTCATGAGTGTTCTCTAGTTCCTTGAGTACAAATCCTTTAACTCTTTGCTTTATTCCCAGGTATCTTATGGTTTGGGTGCTGTAGTAAATGGAATTGATTCTCTAATTTCCCTTTCTGTATTTTCATTGATAATGTAGAAGAAAGCCACTGATGTCTCTACCATGATCTTGTAACCTGCCACACTATTGAATTGCTGTATGAGTACTGGTAGTTTGGGGGCGGAGTCTTTTGCATTTTCCATAACAAGTATGTCATCTGTGAGGAGAGAGAGTTTGACTTCTTCATTGCCAATTGGGATAACTTTTATTTCTCTTTGTTGTCTGATTGCTGTTGCTAGGACTTCACATCCTATGTTGAAGAAGATTTGTGAGAGTGGGCATCCTTGTCATGTTCCTGATTTCAAAGTGAAGGCTGTCACCTTTTACCTTTTGAGGATGGTATACACTGTGGGTTTTTCATAGAAACATTTTATGAAGTTGACGAATATTCCCTCTATCCCTATACTTTGCAGCGTTTTAGTCAGGAGCGGATGCTGGATTTTGTCTAATGCTTTTTCTTCACCAATTGAGAGCACCATGTGGTTCTTCTCTCTTCACTTCTTAATTGGTTCTATGACATTGATTGATTTGCGAATGTCGAACCAACCTTGCAACCCAGGGATAGATCCTACTCGGTCATGGTGGATAGACATTTTAATGTACTGTAGGTTCCTAGGAACTAGAATCTTGTTGAGAATCTTAGCATCCATAATCGTCATGATATTTGTTAGAAATTCTCCTGTTTGGTGAGGTCTTTGCCTTGTTTGTGGATCAGTGTAATGCTGGCTTCATAAAAAGTGTCTGGAAGTTTTCCTTCTGCTTCATATTTTGGAAGGAGGTTCAGCGGAAGAGGTGTTAGTTCTTTTCTTAAAGTTTGGTAGAATTCGCTAGGGCATCCTTCAGGTCTTGGGGTCTTGTCTTTTGGGAGGTTTTCGATCACTGCTTTAATCTTGTTACTGGATAATGGTCTATTCAGCTTGTACATTTCTTCCTGGTTCAATGTTGGGATTTTACAGTTTTCGAGGTACGCATCCATTTCACCTAGGTTGCTTAGCTTATTCACATATAGTTTTTTTTCCCAATTTCTTTTCAGTGTAAACATTTTCATTGTTTTAGCACCACAGCTAGTGCTCCATGCAATCCGTGCCCTCTCTATTACCCACCACGTGTTTCCCCAACCTCCCACCCCTGCTCTTTCAATGCCACCAGATTCTTTTTCAGCGTCCATAGTCTCTCATGGTTTCCCTCCCCTTCCAATTTCTCTCCACTCCCTTCTCCTCTCCTTATCCCTTTGTCCTCCATGCTATTTGTTATACACCACACAGAAGTGAAACCATATGATAATTGACTCTCTATGCTTGATTTATTTCACTCAGCAGAATCTCTTCCAGTCCCGTCCATGTTTCTACCAAAGTTGGGTATTCATCCTTTCTGAAGGGAGGCATAATACTCCATAGTGTATATGGACCACATCTTCCTTATCCATTCTTCCGTTGAAAGGCATCTTGGTTCTTTCCACAGTTTGGCAACCGTGGCCATTGATGCTCTAAACATTAGGTTCCAGATGGCCCTTCTATTCACTCCATCTGTATCATGGGGGTAAATACCTAGGAGTGTAATTGCAGGGTTATAGGGAAGTTCTAATTTTAATTTCTTGAGGAATATCCACACTGTTCTCCAAAGAGGCTGCACCAACCTGCATTCCCACCCACCGTGTAAGAGGATTCCCCTTTCTCCACATCCTCTCCCACACATGTTGTTTCCCGTCTTGCTAATTTAGGCCATCCTAACTGGTGTAAGGTAATATCTTAATGTGTTTTTAATTGAATCTCCATGATGCCTAGTGATGATGAACATTTATTCAGGTGTCTGATAGCCATTTGTATGTCTTCATTGGAGAAGTGTCTGTTCATATCTTTTGCCCAATTTTTGATATGATTATCTGTTTTGTGTGTGTTGAGTTTGAGGAGTTCTTCATAGATCCTGGATATCACCTTTTGTCTGTCCTGTCATTTGCAAATATCTGATTTTGATGAAGTCCCCGAAGTTTATTTTGGCTTTTGTTTCCTTTATTTTTGGAGACATATCTTGAAAGTAGTCGCTGTGGCAGATATTTAAGAGATTACTGCCTATGTTCTCCTCTAGGATTCTGATGGATTCCTGTCTCACGTTGAGGTCTTTTATCCATTATGAGTTTATCTTTGTGTATGGTCTAAGAGGATGATCGAGTTTCATTCTTCTACATAGACCTGCCCAGTTTTCCCTGCACCTGTTATTGAACAGACTGCCTTCTTTCCACTATATTTTTTCCTGCTTCCTTGAAGATTATTTGACCCTAGAGTCGATGGTCCATATCTGAGCTCTCTACTGTGTTCCACTGGTCTATGGGTCTGTGTTTATGCCAGTCCCGTGCTTTCTTGGTGATCATAGCTTCATAGTAAGCCTTGAATTCAGGCAACGTGGCGCTCCCAGTTTTGTTTCTCTTTTCAGCAATTCTTAGCAATATGGGGTCGCTTCTGATTCCACAAAAATTTTAGGTGTGTGCTTGTTCCAGCTCTTTGAAAGGTACTGGTGGAATTTTGATTGCAATGGCATTAAATGGACCAATTGCTCTAAGCGTATAAACATTTTAACAATATTTATTCTTCTGATCCATGATAATGCAATGGTTTTCTGTCTTTTCGTTTTTCTTGCATTTCTTTCATGAGTGTTTTCTAGTATCTCAAGTACAAATCCTTTACCTCTTTGGTTTGTTTTATTCCCAGGTATTTTATGATTTGGGTGCTGTAGTAAATGGAATTGATTCTCTAATTTCCCTTTCTGTATTTTCATTGATAATGTAGAAGAAAGCCACTGATTTCTGTGTCATGATTTTGTATCCTGCCACATTATTGAATTGCTGTATGAGTTCTGGTAGTTTTGGCACGGAGTCTTTTAGGTTTTCCATATCAAGTATGTCATCTGTGAGGAAAGAGAGTTTGACTTCTTCGTTGCCAATGTGATACCTTTTATTTCTCTTTGTTGTCTGATTGCAGATGCTAGGACTTCACATCCTATGTTGACAAGAGTGGTGAGAGTGAGCATCCTTGTTATGTTCCTTATTTCAAAGCGAAGGCTGTCAGGTTTTACCCTTTGAGGATGGTATTCACTGTGGGATTTTCACAGAAAGAATTTATGAAGTTGACGAATACTCCCTCTATCCCTATACTTTGCAGCATTTTAGTCAGGAGCGGATGCAGGATTTTTTCAAATGCCTTTTCTTCACCAATTGAGAGGACCATGTGGTTTTTCTGTCTTCACTTCTTAATTGGTTCTATGACGTTGATTGATTTGCGAATGTCGAACCAACCTTGCAACCCAGGGATAGATCCTACTCGGTCTTGGTGGAATGACTGTTTAATGTGCTGTAGGTTCCTAGGAGCTAGAATCTTGCTGAGAACGTTAGCATCCATATTCATCAGTGATACTGGTTTGAAATTCTCCTTTTTGGTGACATCTTTGCCTGGTTTGTGGATCAGGGTAATGCTGGCTACATAAAAAGTGTCTGGATGTTTTCCTTCTGCTACAAATTTTTGAAAGAGCTTCAGGATAAGAGGTGTTAATTCTTTTCTTAATGTTTGGTGGAATTCGCTAGGGAATCTTTCTGGTCGCGGGGTCTTGTCTTTTGGGAGGTTTTTGATCACTGCTTTAATTTCGTTACTGGATAACGGTCCATTCAGGTTGTCCATTTCTTCTTGGTTCAATTTGGGGATTGTACAGTTTTCTAGGAATGCATCCATTTAACCTGGGTTGCTTAGCTTATTGGCATATATTGTTTTATTTTTTTTCGAATTTCTTTTCAGTGTAACCATATTCATTGTTTTAGAACCACACCGAGTCCTCCATACAATCCGTGACCTCTCTATTACCCACCACGTGTTTCCCCAACCTCCCACCCCTGCTGTTTCAAAGCCGTCAGATTCATTTTCAGAGTCCATTGTCTCTCATTTTTCCCTCCCCTTCCAATTTCCCTCCACTCCCTTCTCCTCTCCATCTCCCCTGGTCCTCCATGCTATTTGTTATACTCCACACAGAAGTGAAACCATATGATAATTGACTGTCTCTGCTTGATTTATTTCACTCAGCAGAATCTCTTCCAGTCCCGTCCATGTTGCTACCAAAGTTGGGTATTCATCCTTTCTGAATGGAGGCATAATACTCCATAGTGTATATGGACCACATCTTCCTTATCCATTCTTCCGTTGAAGGGCATCTTGGTTCTTTCCACAGTTTGGCAACCGTGGCCATTGCTGCACTAAACATTGGGTTACAGATGGCCCTTCTTTTCACTGCATTTGTATATTTGGGGTAAATACCTAGGAGTGTAATTGCAGGGTTATAGGGAAGTTCTATTTTTAATTTCTTGAGGAATCTCCACACTGTTCTCCAAAGAGGCTGCACCAACTTGCATTCCCACCCACAGTGTAAGAGGATTCCCCTTTCTCCACATCCTCTCTAACACATGTTGTTTCCCGTCTTGCTAATTTAGGCCATTCTAACTGGTGTAAAGTGACATCTTAATATGGTTCTAATTTGAATCTCCATGATGCCTAGTGATTGATGAACATTGTTTTCAGGTGTCTGATAGCCATTTGTATGTTATCATTGGAGAAGTGTTCTGTTCATATCTTCTGCCTATTTTTTGATATAATTATCTGTTTTTTGTGGTTTGAGTTTGAGGAGATTCTTCATAGATCCTGGATATCAACGTTTTTTTCTATACAGTCATTTTAAATACTTATTGCATTCTGTGGGTTGCCTCTTTGCTTTCTTGAATGTTTCATATACAGTGCAGAAGCTTTTGGTTTTGATGAAGTTCCAGAAGTTTATTTTGGCTTTTGTTTCCTTTGGTTTGGAGTCATATCTTGAAAGTAATTCACTGTGGCTGATATCGAAGAGATTACTAAGGAGTACTATGTACTCCTCTAGGATTCTGATGGATTCCTGTCTCACATTGAGGTCTTTTACCCATTATGAATTTATCTTTGTGTATGGTGTAAGGGGATGGTCGAGTTTCATTCCTCTACATAGAGCTGCCCAGTTTTCCCTGCACCAGTTATTGAAGAGACTGCCTTTTTTTCCACTGTATATTTTTTCCTCCATTCTTGAAGATTATTTGGCCATAGAGTTGATGGTCCATATCTGAGGTCTCTACTGTGTTCCACTGGTATATGGGTCTGTTTCGATGCCAGCCCCATGCTGTCTTGGTGATCACAGCTTCCTAGTAATCCTTGAAATCAGGCAACGTGGTGCTCCCAGTTTTGTTTCTCTTTTCAGCAATTCTTTGCAATACAGGGTCACTTCTGATTCCACACAAATTTTAGGCGTGTTTTTGTTCCAGTTCTTTGAAAGATGCCAGTGGAATTTTGATTGGAATGGCCTTAAATGTATCAAATGCTCTAGGCAGTATAGACATTTTAACAATGTTTATTCTTCTCATCCATGAGAATGCAATGGATTTCTGTCTTTTTCATTTTCTTGCATTTTTTCATGAGTGTTCTCTAGTTCCTCGAGTACAAATCCTTTAACTCTTTGGTTTATTCCCAGGTATCTTATGGTTTGGGTGCTGTAGTAAATGGAATTGATTCTCTAATTTCCCTTTCTGGATTTTCATTGATAATGTAGAAGAAAGCCACTGATGTCTCTACCATGATCTTGTAACCTGCCACATTATTGAATTGCTGTATGAGTACTGGTAGTTTGGGGGCGGAGTCTTTTGCGTTTTCCATAACAAGTATGTCACCTGTGAGGAGAGAGAGTTTGACTTCTTCATTGACAATTTGGATACCTTTTATTTCTCTTTGTTGTCTGATTGCTGTTGCTAGGACTTCACATCCTATGTTGAAGAAGATTTGTGAGAGTGGGCATCCTTGTCATGTTCCTGATTTCAAAGTGAAGCCTGTCACCTTTTACCTTTTGAGGATGGTATACACTGTGGGTTTTTCATAAAAACCTTTTATGAAGTTGACGAATATTCCCTCTATCCCTATACTTTGCAGCGTTTTAGTCAGGAGCGGATGCTGGATTTTGTCCAATGCTTTTTCTTCACCAATTGAGAGGACCATGTGGTTCTTCTCTCTTCACTTCTTAATTGGTTCTATGACATTGATTGATTTGGGAATGTCAAACCAACCTTGCAACCCAGGGATAGATCCTACTCGGTCATGGTGGATAGACTTTTTAATGTACTGTGGGTTCCTAGGAGCTAGAATCTTGTTGAGAATCTTAGCATCCATAAGCGTCATGATATTGGTTAGAAATTCTCCTTATTGGTGAGGTCTTTGCCTGGTTTGTGGATCAGGGTAATGCTGGCTTCATAAGAAAGTGTCTGGAAGTTTTCCTTCTGCTTCATATTTTGGAAGGAGGTTCAGGAGAAGAGGTGTTAGTTCTTTTCTTAAAGTTTGGTAGAATTCGCTAGGGCATCCTTCAGGTCATGGGGTCTTGTCTTTTGGGAGGTTTTCGATCACTGCTTTAATCTTGTTACTGGATAATGGTCTATTCAGCTTGTACATTTCTTCCTGGTTCAATGTTGGGATTTTACAGTTTTCGAGGTACTGCATCCCATTTCACCTAGATTGCTTAGCTTATTGGCATATATTGTTTTTTTTCCCTATTTCTGTTCAGTGTGACCTTATTCATTGTTTTAGCACCACACCCAATCCTCCATGCAATCCGTGCCCTCTCTATTACCCACCACGTGTTTCCCCAACCTCCCTTCCCTGCTCTTTCAAAGCCCTCAGGTTCTTTTTCAGATTCCATAGTCTCTCATGGTTTCCCTCCCCTTCCAATTTCCCTCCACTCCCTTTTCCTCTCCATATCCCATTGTCCTCCATGCTATTTGTTATACTCCACACAGAGGTGAAACCATATGATAATTGACTGTCTCTGCTTGATTTATTTCACTCAGCAGAATCTCTTGCAGTCCCGTCCATGTTGCTACCAAAGTTGGGTATTCATCCTTTCTGAATGGAGGCATAATACTCCATAGTGTATATGGACCACATCTTCCTTATCCATTCTTCCATTGAAGGGCATCTTGGTTCTTTCCACAGTTTGGCAACCGTGGCCATTGCTGCTCTAAACATTGGGTTACAGATGGCCCTTCTTTTCACTCCATCTGTATATTTGGGGTAAATACCTAGGAGTGTAATTGCAGGGTTATAGGGAAGTTCTATTTTTAATTTCTTGAGGAATCTCCACACTGTTCTCCAAAGAGGCTGCACCAACTTGCATTCCCACCCACAGTGTAAGAGAATTCCCCTTTCTCCACATCCTCTCCAACACATGTTGTTTCCCGTCTTGCTAATTTAGGCCATCCTAACTGGTGTAAGGTGACATCTTAATGTGGTTTTCATTTGAATCTCCTGATGCCTAGTGATGATGAACATTTTTTCAGGTGTCTGATAGCCATTTGTATGTCTTCAATGGAGAAGTGTCTTTTCATATCTTCTGCCCATTTTTTGATCTGATTTTCTGTATTAAACAGAGGAGGAGTTTGAGGATTTCTTCCTAGATCCTGGATATCAAGCTTTTGTCTCTCCTGTCATTTGCCAATATCTTATTGCATTCTGTGGGTTGCCTCTTTGCTTTCTTGAATCTTTCCTATGCAATGCAGAAGGTTTTGAATTTGATGAAGTCCCCAAAGTTTATTTTGGCTTTTGTTTTCTTTGCCTTTGGAGACATATCTTGAAAGAAGTCACTGTGGCTGATATCAAAGAGATTACTGCCTATGTTCTCCTCTTGGATTCTGACGGTTTCCTGTCTCACCTTGAGGTCTTTTATCCATTATGTGTTTATCTTTGTGTATGGTGTAAGAGGATGGTCGAGTTTCATTCTTCTACATAGAGCTTCCCAGTTTTCCCTGCACCATTTATTGAAGAGACTGCCTTTTTTTCCACTGTATATTTTTTCTTGCTTTCTTGAAGATTATTTGGCCATAGAGTTGATGGTCCATATCTGAGCTCTCTACTGTGTTCCACTGGTCTATGAGTTTGTTTTGATGCCAGTCCCATGCTTTCTTGGTGATCACAGCTTCCTAGTAATCCTTGAAATCAGGCAACGTGGTGCTCCCAGTTTTGTTTCTCTTTTCAGCAATTCTTTGCAATACAGGGTCGCTTCTGATTCCACACAAATTTTAGGCGTGTTTTTGTTCCAGCTTCTTTGAAAGATAGCCAGTGGAATTTTGATTGGAATGGCCTTAAATGGATCAATTGCTCTAGGCAGTATAGACATTTTAACAATGTTTATTCTTCTCATCCATGAGAATGCAATGGTTTTCCGTGTTTTTCATTTTCTTGCAATTTTCATGAGTGTTCTCTAGTTCCTCGAGTACAAATCCTTTAACTCTTTGTTTGGTTTATTCCCAGGTATCTTATGGTTTCGGTGCTGTAGTAAATGGAATTGATTACCTAATTTCCCTTTCTGGATTTTCATTGATAATGTAGAAGAAAGCCACTGATGTCTCTACCATAATCTTCTAATCTTGCCACACTATTGAATTGCTGTATGAGTTCTGGTAGTTTGGGGGCGGAGTCTTTTGGGTTTTCCATATCAAGTATGTCATCTTTGAGGAGAGAGAGTTTGACTTCTTCGTTGCCAATTTGGATACCTTTTATTTCTCTTTGTTGTCTGATTGCTGTTGCTAGGAATTCACATGCTATGTTGAACGAAGATTTGTGAGAGTGGGCATCCTTCTCATGTTCCTGATTTCAAAGCGAAGGCTGTCATCATTTACCCATTGAGGATGGTATTCACTGTTGGTTTTTAATAGAAACATTTTATGAAGTTGACGAATATTCCCTCTATCCCTCTACTTGCAACGTTTTAAGCAGGAATGGATGCTGGATTTTGTCCAATGCTTTTTCTTCACCAATTGAGAGGACCATGTGGTTCTTCTCTCTTCACTTCTTAATTTCTTCTATGATACTGATTGATTTGCGAATGTCAAACCAACCTTGCAACCCAGGGATAGATCCTACTCGGTCATGGTGGATAAACGTTTTAATGTACTGTAGGTACCTAGGAGCTAGAATCTTGTTGAGAATCGTAGCATCCATAAGCGTCATGATATTGGTTAGAAATTCTCCTTATTGGTGAGGTCTTTGCCTGGTTTGTGGATCAGGGTAATGCTGGCTTCATAAGAAAGTGTCTGGAAGTTTTCCTTCTGCTTCATATTTTGGAAGGAGGTTCAGGAGAAGAGGTGTTAGTTCTTTTCTTAAAGTTTGGTAGAATTCGCTAGGGCATCCTTCAGGTCATGGGGTCTTGTCTTTTGGGAGGTTTTCGATCACTGCTTTAATCTTGTTACTGGATAATGGTCTATTCAGCTTGTACATTTCTTCCTGGTTCAATGTTGGGATTTTACAGTTTTCGAGGTACGCATCTATTTCACCTAGGTTGCTTAGCTTATTCACATATAGTTTTTTTTCCCGATTTCTTTTCAGTGTAACCATTTTCATTGTTTTAGCACCACAGCTAGTGCTCCATGCAATCCGTGCCCTCTCTATTACCCACCACGTGTTTCCCCAACCTCCCACCCCTGCTCTTTCATTGCCCTCAGATTCTTTTTCAGAGTCCATAGTCTCTCATGGTTTCCCTCCCCTTCCAATTTCTCTCCACTCCCTTCTCCTCTCCTTCTCCCCTGGTCCTCCATGCTATTTGTTATACACCACACAGAAGTGAAACCATATGATAATTGACTCTCTATGCTTGATTTATTTCACTCAGCAGAATCTCTTGCAGTCCCGTTCATGTTTCTACCAAAGTTGGGTATTCATCCTTTCTGAATGGAGGCATAATACTCCATAGTGTATATGGACCACATCTTCCTTATCCATTCTTCCGTTGAAGGGCATCTTGGTTCTTTCCACAATTTGGCAACCGTGGCCATTGATGCTCTAAACATTGGGTTACAGATGGCCCTTCGTTTCACTCCATCTGTATCATGGCGGTAAATACCTAGGAGTGTAATTGCAGGGTTATAGGGAAGTTCTATTTTTAATTTCTTGAGGAATCTCCACACTGTTCTCCAAAGAGGCTGCACCAACTTGCATTCCCACCCACAGTGTAAGAGAATTCCCCTTTCTCCACATCCTCTCCAACACATGTTGTTTCCCGTCTTGCTAATTTAGGCCATCCTAACTGGTGTAAGGTTACATCTTAATGTGGTTTTCATTTGAATCTCCTTGATGCCTAGTGATGATGAACATTTTTCAGGTGTCTGATAGCCATTTGTATATCTTGGAGAAGACATATGCATTGGAGAAGTGTCTGTTCATATCATCTGCCCATTTTTTGATATGATTATCTGTATTAAACAGAGGAGGAGTTTGAGGATTTCTTCCTAGATCCTGGATATCAAGCTTTTGTCTCTCCTGTCATTTGCCAATATCTTATTGCATTCTGTGGGTTGCCTCTTTGCTTTCTTGAATCTTTCCTATGCAATGCAGAAGGTTTTGAATTTGATGAAGTCCCCAAAGTTTATTTTGGCTTTTGTTTTCTTTGCCTTTGGAGACATATCTTGAAAGAAGTCACTGTGGCTGATATCAAAGAGATTACTGCCTATGTTCTCCTCTTGGATTCTGATGGATTCCTGTCTCACATTGAGGTCTTTTACCCATTATGAATTTATCTTTGTGTATGGTGTAAGGGGATGGTCGAGTTTCATTCCTCTACATAGAGCTGCCCAGTTTTCCCTGCACCAGTTATTGAAGAGACTGCCTTTTTTTCCACTGTATATTTTTTCCTCCATTCTTGAAGATTATTTGGCCATAGAGTTGATGGTCCATATCTGAGGTCTCTACTGTGTTCCACTGGTATATGGGTCTGTTTCGATGCCAGTCCCATGCTTTCTTGGTGATCACAGCTTCCTAGTAATCCTTGAAATCAGGCAACGTGGTGCTCCCAGTTTTGTTTCTCTTTTCAGCAATTCTTTGCAATACAGGGTCGCTTCTGATTCCACACAAATTTTAGGCGTGTTTTTGTTCCAGTTCTTTGAAAGATAGCCAGTGGAATTTTGATTGGAATGGCCTTAAATGTATCAGATTGCTCTAGGCAGTATAGACATTTTAACAATGTTTATTCTTCTCATCCATGAGAATGCAATGGTTTTCCGTGTTTTTCATTTTCTTGCAATTTTCATGAGTGTTCTCTAGTTCCTCGAGTACAAATCCTTTAACTCTTTGTTTGGTTTATTCCCAGGTATCTTATGGTTTGGGTGCTGTAGTAAATGGAATTGATTACCTAATTTCCCTTTCTGGATTTTCATTGATAATGTAGAATAAAGCCACTGATGTCTCTACCATAATCTTCTATCTTGCCACACTATTGAATTGCTGTATGAGTTCTGGTAGTTTGGGGGCCGAGTCTTTTGGGTTTTCCATATCAAGTATGTCATCTTTGAGGAGAGAGAGTTTGACTTCTTCGTTGCCAATTTGGATAACTTTTATTTCTCTTTGTTGTCTGATTGCTTTTTCTAGGAATTCACGTGCTATGTTGAAGAAGATTTGTGAGAGTGGGCATCCTTGTCATGTTCCTGATTTCAAAGTGAAGCCTGTCACCTTTTACCTTTTGAGGATGGTATACACTGTGGGTTTTTCATAAAAACCTTTTATGAAGTTGACGAATATTCCCTCTATCCCTATACTTTGCAGCGTTTTAGTCAGGAGCGGATGCTGGATTTTGTCCAATGCTTTTTCTTCACCAATTGAGAGGACCATGTGGTTCTTCTCTCTTCACTTCTTAATTGGTTCTATGACATTGATTGATTTGGGAATGTCAAACCAACCTTGCAACCCAGGGATAGATCCTACTCGGTCATGGTGGATAGACTTTTTAATGTACTGTGGGTTCCTAGGAGCTAGAATCTTGTTGAGAATCTTAGCATCCATAAGCGTCATGATATTGGTTAGAAATTCTCCTTATTGGTGAGGTCTTTGCCTGGTTTGTGGATCAGGGTAATGCTGGCTTCATAAGAAAGTGTCTGGAAGTTTTCCTTCTGCTTCATATTTTGGAAGGAGGTTCAGGAGAAGAGGTGTTAGTTCTTTTCTTAAAGTTTGGTAGAATTCGCTAGGGCATCCTTCAGGTCATGGGGTCTTGTCTTTTGGGAGGTTTTCGATCACTGCTTTAATCTTGTTACTGGATAATGGTCTATTCAGCTTGTACATTTCTTCCTGGTTCAATGTTGGGATTTTACAGTTTTCGAGGTACGCATCTATTTCACCTAGGTTGCTTAGCTTATTCACATATAGTTTTTTTCCCGATTTCTTTTCAGTGTAACCATTTTCATTGTTTTAGCACCACAGCTAGTGCTCCATGCAATCCGTGCCCTCTCTATTACCCACCACGTGTTTCCCCAACCTCCCACCCCTGCTCTTTCAATTGCCCTCAGATTCTTTTTCAGAGTCCATAGTCTCTCATGGTTTCCCTCCCCTTCCAATTTCCCTCCACTCCCTTTTCCTCTCCATCTCCCATTGTCCTCCATGCTATTTGTTATACTCCACACAGAGGTGAAACCATATGATAATTGACTGTCTCTGCTTGATTTATTTCACTCAGCAGAATCTCTTGCAGTCCCGTCCATGTAGCTACCAAAGTTGGGTATTCATCCTTTCTGAATGGAGGCATAATACTCCATAGTGTATATGGACCACATCTTCCTTATCCATTCTTCCGTTGAAGGGCATCTTGGTTCTTTCCACAGTTTGGCAACCGTGGCCATTGCTGCTCTAAACATTGGGTTACAGATGGCCCTTCGTTTCACTCCATCTGTATATTTGGGGTAAATACCTAGGAGTGTAATTGCAGGGTTATAGGGATGTTCTATTTTTAATTTCTTGAGGAATCTCCACACTGATTTCCAAAGTGGGTGAACCAAATTGCATTCCCACCCACAGTGTAAGAGGATTACCCTTTCTCCACATCCTCTCCAACACATGTTGTTTCCCGTCTTGCTAATTTAAACCATCCTAACTGGTGTAAGGTTACATCTTAATGTGTTTTTCACTTGAATCTCCCTGATGCCTAGTGATGATGAACATTTTTCAGGTGTCTGATAGCCATTTGTATATCTTGGAGAAGACATATGCATTGGAGAAGTGTCTGTTCATATCATCTGCCCATTTTTTGATATGATTATCTGTATTAAACAGAGGAGGAGTTTGAGGATTTCTTCCTAGATCCTGGATATCAAGCTTTTGTCTCTCCTGTCATTTGCCAATATCTTATTGCATTCTGTGGGTTGCCTCTTTGCTTTCTTGAATCTTTCCTATGCAATGCAGAAGGTTTTGAATTTGATGAAGTCCCCAAAGTTTATTTTGGCTTTTGTTTTCTTTGCCTTTGGAGACATATCTTGAAAGAAGTCACTGTGGCTGATATCAAAGAGATTACTGCCTATGTTCTCCTCTTGGATTCTGATGGATTCCTGTCTCACATTGAGGTCTTTTACCCATTATGAATTTATCTTTGTGTATGGTGTAAGGGGATGGTCGAGTTTCATTCCTCTACATAGAGCTGCCCAGTTTTCCCTGCACCAGTTATTGAAGAGACTGCCTTTTTTTCCACTGTATATTTTTTCCTCCATTCTTGAAGATTATTTGGCCATAGAGTTGATGGTCCATATCTGAGGTCTCTACTGTGTTCCACTGGTATATGGGTCTGTTTCGATGCCAGCCCCATGCTGTCTTGGTGATCACAGCTTCACAGTATTCCTTGAAATCAGGCAACGTGGTGCTCCCAGTTTTGTTTCTCTTTTCAGCAATTCTTAGCAATACGGGGTCGCTTCTGATTCCACACAAATTTTAGGCGTGTTTTTGTTCCAGTTCTTTGAAAGATGCCAGTGGAATTTTGATTGGAATGGCCTTAAATGTATCAAATGCTCTAGGCAGTATAGACATTTTAACAATGTTTATTCTTCTCATCCATGAGAATGCAATGGATTTCTGTCTTTTTCATTTTCTTGCATTTTTTCATGAGTGTTCTCTAGTTCCTCGAGTACAAATCCTTTAACTCTTTGGTTTATTCCCAGGTATCTTATGGTTTGGGTGCTGTAGTAAATGGAATTGATTCTCTAATTTCCCTTTCTGGATTTTCATTGATAATGTAGAAGAAAGCCACTGATGTCTCTACCATGATCTTGTAACCTGCCACATTATTGAATTGCTGTATGAGTACTGGTAGTTTGGGGGCGGAGTCTTTTGCGTTTTCCATAACAAGTATGTCACCTGTGAGGAGAGAGAGTTTGACTTCTTCATTGACAATTTGGATACCTTTTATTTCTCTTTGTTGTCTGATTGCTGTTGCTAGGACTTCACATCCTATGTTGAAGAAGATTTGTGAGAGTGGGCATCCTTGTCATGTTCCTGATTTCAAAGTGAAGCCTGTCACCTTTTACCTTTTGAGGATGGTATACACTGTGGGTTTTTCATAAAAACCTTTTATGAAGTTGACGAATATTCCCTCTATCCCTATACTTTGCAGCGTTTTAGTCAGGAGCGGATGCTGGATTTTGTCCAATGCTTTTTCTTCACCAATTGAGAGGACCATGTGGTTCTTCTCTCTTCACTTCTTAATTGGTTCTATGACATTGATTGATTTGGGAATGTCAAACCAACCTTGCAACCCAGGGATAGATCCTACTCGGTCATGGTGGATAGACTTTTTAATGTACTGTGGGTTCCTAGGAGCTAGAATCTTGTTGAGAATCTTAGCATCCATAAGCGTCATGATATTGGTTAGAAATTCTCCTTATTGGTGAGGTCTTTGCCTGGTTTGTGGATCAGGGTAATGCTGGCTTCATAAGAAAGTGTCTGGAAGTTTTCCTTCTGCTTCATATTTTGGAAGGAGGTTCAGGAGAAGAGGTGTTAGTTCTTTTCTTAAAGTTTGGTAGAATTCGCTAGGGCATCCTTCAGGTCATGGGGTCTTGTCTTTTGGGAGGTTTTCGATCACTGCTTTAATCTTGTTACTGGATAATGGTCTATTCAGCTTGTACATTTCTTCCTGGTTCAATGTTGGGATTTTACAGTTTTCGAGGTACGCATCTATTTCACCTAGGTTGCTTAGCTTATTCACATATAGTTTTTTTTCCCGATTTCTTTTCAGTGTAACCATTTTCATTGTTTTAGCACCACAGCTAGTGCTCCATGCAATCCGTGCCCTCTCTATTACCCACCACGTGTTTCCCCAACCTCCCACCCCTGCTCTTTCATTGCCCTCAGATTCTTTTTCAGAGTCCATAGTCTCTCATGGTTTCCCTCCCCTTCCAATTTCTCTCCACTCCCTTCTCCTCTCCTTCTCCCCTGGTCCTCCATGCTATTTGTTATACACCACACAGAAGTGAAACCATATGATAATTGACTCTCTATGCTTGATTTATTTCACTCAGCAGAATCTCTTGCAGTCCCGTTCATGTTTCTACCAAAGTTGGGTATTCATCCTTTCTGAATGGAGGCATAATACTCCATAGTGTATATGGACCACATCTTCCTTATCCATTCTTCCGTTGAAGGGCATCTTGGTTCTTTCCACAATTTGGCAACCGTGGCCATTGATGCTCTAAACATTGGGTTACAGATGGCCCTTCGTTTCACTCCATCTGTATCATGGCGGTAAATACCTAGGAGTGTAATTGCAGGGTTATAGGGAAGTTCTATTTTTAATTTCTTGAGGAATCTCCACACTGTTCTCCAAAGAGGCTGCACCAACTTGCATTCCCACCCACAGTGTAAGAGAATTCCCCTTTCTCCACATCCTCTCCAACACATGTTGTTTCCCGTCTTGCTAATTTAGGCCATCCTAACTGGTGTAAGGTTACATCTTAATGTGGTTTTCATTTGAATCTCCTTGATGCCTAGTGATGATGAACATTTTTCAGGTGTCTGATAGCCATTTGTATATCTTGGAGAAGACATATGCATTGGAGAAGTGTCTGTTCATATCATCTGCCCATTTTTTGATATGATTATCTGTATTAAACAGAGGAGGAGTTTGAGGATTTCTTCCTAGATCCTGGATATCAAGCTTTTGTCTCTCCTGTCATTTGCCAATATCTTATTGCATTCTGTGGGTTGCCTCTTTGCTTTCTTGAATCTTTCCTATGCAATGCAGAAGGTTTTGAATTTGATGAAGTCCCCAAAGTTTATTTTGGCTTTTGTTTTCTTTGCCTTTGGAGACATATCTTGAAAGAAGTCACTGTGGCTGATATCAAAGAGATTACTGCCTATGTTCTCCTCTTGGATTCTGATGGATTCCTGTCTCACATTGAGGTCTTTTACCCATTATGAATTTATCTTTGTGTATGGTGTAAGGGGATGGTCGAGTTTCATTCCTCTACATAGAGCTGCCCAGTTTTCCCTGCACCAGTTATTGAAGAGACTGCCTTTTTTTCCACTGTATATTTTTTCCTCCATTCTTGAAGATTATTTGGCCATAGAGTTGATGGTCCATATCTGAGGTCTCTACTGTGTTCCACTGGTATATGGGTCTGTTTCGATGCCAGCCCCATGCTGTCTTGGTGATCACAGCTTCCTAGTAATCCTTGAAATCAGGCAACGTGGTGCTCCCAGTTTTGTTTCTCTTTTCAGCAATTCTTTGCAATACGGGGTCGCTTCTGATTCCACACAAATTTTAGGCGTGTTTTTGTTCCAGTTCTTTGAAAGATGCCAGTGGAATTTTGATTGGAATGGCCTTAAATGTATCAAATGCTCTAGGCAGTATAGACATTTTAACAATGTTTATTCTTCTCATCCATGAGAATGCAATGGATTTCTGTCTTTTTCATTTTCTTGCATTTTTTCATGAGTGTTCTCTAGTTCCTCGAGTACAAATCCTTTAACTCTTTGGTTTATTCCCAGGTATCTTATGGTTTGGGTGCTGTAGTAAATGGAATTGATTCTCTAATTTCCCTTTCTGGATTTTCATTGATAATGTAGAAGAAAGCCACTGATGTCTCTACCATAATCTTCTATCTTGCCACACTATTGAATTGCTGTACTGAGTTACTGGTAGTTTGGGGGCGGAGTCTTTTGCGTTTTCCATATCAAGTATGTCATCTGTGAGTAGAGAGAGTTTGACTTCTTGTTTGCCAACTTGGATACCTTTTATTTCTCTTTGTTGTCTGATTGCTGTTGCTAGGACTTCACATCCTATGTTGAAAAAGATTTGTGAGAGTGGGCATCCTTGTCATCTTCCTGATTTGAAAGTGATCGCTGTCAGCTTTTACCCTTTGAGGATGGTATTCACTGTGGGTTTTTCATAGAAACATTTTATGAAGTTGACGAATATTCCCTCTATCCCTATACTTTGCAGCGTTTTAGTCAGGAGCGGATGCTGGATTTTGTCCAATGCTTTTTCTTCACCAATTGAGAGCACCATGTGGTGGTTCTCTCTTCACTTCTTAATTGGTTCTATGACATTGATTGATTTGGGAATGTCAAACCAACCTTGCAAACCAGGGATAGATCCTACTCGGTCATGGTGGATAAACGTTTTAATGTACTGTAGGTTCCTAGGAGCTAGAATCTTGTTGAGAATCTTAGCATCCATATTCATCAGTGATATTGGTTAGAAATTCTCCTTATTGGTGAGGTCTTTGCCTGGTTTGTGGATCAGGGTAATGCTGGCTTCATAAAAAGTGTCTGGACATTTTCCTTCTGCTTCACATTTTGGAAAGAGCTTCAGGAGATGAGGTGTTAGTTCTTTTCTCAGCGTTTGGTAGAATTCGCTTGGGCATCCTTCAGGTCGCGGGGTCTTGTCTTTTGGGAGGTTTTTGATAACTGCTTTAATCTCATTACTGGATAATGGTCCATTCAGGTTGTACATTTCTTCCTGATTCAATGTTGGGATTTTACAGTTTCTAGGTACTGCATCCATTTCACTAGGTTGCTTAGCTTATTGGAATATACTTGTGTTTTTTTCCCCATTTCTTTTCAGTGTAACAGTATTCATTGTTTTAGCACCACACCCAGTGCTCCATGCAATCCGTGCCCTCTCTATTACCCACCACGTGTTTCCCCAACCTCCCACCCCCGCTCTTTCATTGCCCTCAGATTCTTTTTCAGAGTCCATAGTCTCTCATGGTTTCCCTCCCCTTCCAATTTCTCTCCACTCCCTTCTCCTCTCCTTCTCCCCTGGTCCTCCATGCTATTTGTTATACACCACACAGAAGTGAAACCATATGATAATTGACTCTCTATGCTTGATTTATTTCACTCAGCAGAATCTCTTGCAGTCCCGTTCATGTTTCTACCAAAGTTGGGTATTCATCCTTTCTGAATGGAGGCATAATACTCCATAGTGTATATGGACCACATCTTCCTTATCCATTCTTCCGTTGAAGGGCATCTTGGTTCTTTCCACAATTTGGCAACCGTGGCCATTGATGCTCTAAACATTGGGTTACAGATGGCCCTTCGTTTCACTCCATCTGTATCATGGCGGTAAATACCTAGGAGTGTAATTGCAGGGTTATAGGGAAGTTCTATTTTTAATTTCTTGAGGAATCTCCACACTGTTCTCCAAAGAGGCTGCACCAACTTGCATTCCCACCCACAGTGTAAGAGAATTCCCCTTTCTCCACATCCTCTCCAACACATGTTGTTTCCCGTCTTGCTAATTTAGGCCATCCTAACTGGTGTAAGGTTACATCTTAATGTGGTTTTCATTTGAATCTCCTTGATGCCTAGTGATGATGAACATTTTTCAGGTGTCTGATAGCCATTTGTATATCTTGGAGAAGACATATGCATTGGAGAAGTGTCTGTTCATATCATCTGCCCATTTTTTGATATGATTATCTGTATTAAACAGAGGAGGAGTTTGAGGATTTCTTCCTAGATCCTGGATATCAAGCTTTTGTCTCTCCTGTCATTTGCCAATATCTTATTGCATTCTGTGGGTTGCCTCTTTGCTTTCTTGAATCTTTCCTATGCAATGCAGAAGGTTTTGAATTTGATGAAGTCCCCAAAGTTTATTTTGGCTTTTGTTTTCTTTGCCTTTGGAGACATATCTTGAAAGAAGTCACTGTGGCTGATATCAAAGAGATTACTGCCTATGTTCTCCTCTTGGATTCTGATGGATTCCTGTCTCACATTGAGGTCTTTTACCCATTATGAATTTATCTTTGTGTATGGTGTAAGGGGATGGTCGAGTTTCATTCCTCTACATAGAGCTGCCCAGTTTTCCCTGCACCAGTTATTGAAGAGACTGCCTTTTTTTCCACTGTATATTTTTTCCTCCATTCTTGAAGATTATTTGGCCATAGAGTTGATGGTCCATATCTGAGGTCTCTACTGTGTTCCACTGGTATATGGGTCTGTTTCGATGCCAGCCCCATGCTGTCTTGGTGATCACAGCTTCACAGTATTCCTTGAAATCAGGCAACGTGGTGCTCCCAGTTTTGTTTCTCTTTTCAGCAATTCTTAGCAATACGGGGTCGCTTCTGATTCCACACAAATTTTAGGCGTGTTTTTGTTCCAGTTCTTTGAAAGATGCCAGTGGAATTTTGATTGGAATGGCCTTAAATGTATCAAATGCTCTAGGCAGTATAGACATTTTAACAATGTTTATTCTTCTCATCCATGAGAATGCAATGGATTTCTGTCTTTTTCATTTTCTTGCATTTTTTCATGAGTGTTCTCTAGTTCCTCGAGTACAAATCCTTTAACTCTTTGGTTTATTCCCAGGTATCTTATGGTTTGGGTGCTGTAGTAAATGGAATTGATTCTCTAATTTCCCTTTCTGGATTTTCATTGATAATGTAGAAGAAAGCCACTGATGTCTCTACCATGATCTTGTAACCTGCCACATTATTGAATTGCTGTATGAGTACTGGTAGTTTGGGGGCGGAGTCTTTTGCGTTTTCCATAACAAGTATGTCACCTGTGAGGAGAGAGAGTTTGACTTCTTCATTGACAATTTGGATACCTTTTATTTCTCTTTGTTGTCTGATTGCTGTTGCTAGGACTTCACATCCTATGTTGAAGAAGATTTGTGAGAGTGGGCATCCTTGTCATGTTCCTGATTTCAAAGTGAAGCCTGTCACCTTTTACCTTTTGAGGATGGTATACACTGTGGGTTTTTCATAAAAACCTTTTATGAAGTTGACGAATATTCCCTCTATCCCTATACTTTGCAGCGTTTTAGTCAGGAGCGGATGCTGGATTTTGTCCAATGCTTTTTCTTCACCAATTGAGAGGACCATGTGGTTCTTCTCTCTTCACTTCTTAATTGGTTCTATGACATTGATTGATTTGGGAATGTCAAACCAACCTTGCAACCCAGGGATAGATCCTACTCGGTCATGGTGGATAGACTTTTTAATGTACTGTGGGTTCCTAGGAGCTAGAATCTTGTTGAGAATCTTAGCATCCATAAGCGTCATGATATTGGTTAGAAATTCTCCTTATTGGTGAGGTCTTTGCCTGGTTTGTGGATCAGGGTAATGCTGGCTTCATAAGAAAGTGTCTGGAAGTTTTCCTTCTGCTTCATATTTTGGAAGGAGGTTCAGGAGAAGAGGTGTTAGTTCTTTTCTTAAAGTTTGGTAGAATTCGCTAGGGCATCCTTCAGGTCATGGGGTCTTGTCTTTTGGGAGGTTTTCGATCACTGCTTTAATCTTGTTACTGGATAATGGTCTATTCAGCTTGTACATTTCTTCCTGGTTCAATGTTGGGATTTTACAGTTTTCGAGGTACGCATCTATTTCACCTAGGTTGCTTAGCTTATTCACATATAGTTTTTTTCCCGATTTCTTTTCAGTGTAACCATTTTCATTGTTTTAGCACCACAGCTAGTGCTCCATGCAATCCGTGCCCTCTCTATTACCCACCACGTGTTTCCCCAACCTCCCACCCCTGCTCTTTCATTGCCCTCAGATTCTTTTTCAGAGTCCATAGTCTCTCATGGTTTCCCTCCCCTTCCAATTTCTCTCCACTCCCTTCTCCTCTCCTTCTCCCCTGGTCCTCCATGCTATTTGTTATACACCACACAGAAGTGAAACCATATGATAATTGACTCTCTATGCTTGATTTATTTCACTCAGCAGAATCTCTTGCAGTCCCGTTCATGTTTCTACCAAAGTTGGGTATTAATCCTTTCTGAATGGAGGCATAATACTCCATAGTGTATATGGACCACATCTTCCTTATCCATTCTTCCGTTGAAGGGCATCTTGGTTCTTTCCACAATTTGGCAACCGTGGCCATTGATGCTCTAAACATTAGGTTCCAGATGGCCCTTCTATTCACTCCATCTGTATCATGGGGGTAAATACCTAGGAGTGTAATTGCAGTGTTATAGGGAACTTCTATTTTTAATTTCTTGAGGAATCTCCACACTGTTCTCCAAAGAGGCTGCACCAACCTGCATTCCCACCCACCGTGTAAGAGGATTCCCCTTTCTCCACATCTTCTCCCACACATGTTGTTTCCCATCTTGCTAATTTAGGCCATCCTAACTGGTGTAAGGTGATATCTTACTGTGTTTTTAATTGAATCTCCATGATGCCTAGTGATGATGAACATTTATTCAGGTGTCTGATAGCCATTTGTATGTCTTCATTGGAGAAGTGTCTGTTCATATCTTCTGCCCAATTTTTGATATGATTATCTGTTTTGTGTGTGTTGAGTTTGAGGAGTTCTTCATAGATCCTGGATATCACCTTTTGTCTGTCCTGTCATTTGCAAATATCTGATTTTGATAAAGTCCCCGAAGTTTATTTTGGCTTTTGTTTCCTTTACCTTTGCAGACATATCTTGAAAGTAGTCGCTGTGGCAGATATAGAAGAGATTACTGCCTATGTTCTCCTCTAGGATTCTGATGGATTCCTGTCTCACGTTGAGGTCTTTTATCCATTATGAGTTTATCTTTGTGTATGGTGTAAGAGGATGGTCGAGTTTCATTCTTCTACATAGAGCTGCCCAGTTTTCCCTGCACCATTTATTGAAGAGACTGCCTTTTTCCACTGTATATTTTTTCCTGATTTCTTGAAGATTATTTGACCCTAGAGTCAATGGTCCATATCTGAGCTCTCTACTGTGTTCCACTGGTCTATGGGTCTGTTTTTATGCCAGTCCCGTGCTTTCTTGGTGATCATAGCTTCATAGTAAGCCTTGAAATCAGGCAACGTGGCGCTCCGAGTTTTGTTTCTCTTTTCAGCAATTCTTAGCAATACGGCGTTGCTTCTGATTCCACAAAAATTTTAGGTGTGTGTTTGTTCCAGCTCTTTGAAAGGTACTGGTGGAATTTTGATTGCAATGGCATTAAATGGACCAATTGCTCTAAGGCAGTATAGACATTTTAACAATATTTATTCTTCTGATCCATGAGAATGCAATGGATTTTCTGTCTTTTGTCTTTTCTTGCATTTTTTCATGAGTGTTCTTCTAGTTCCTCGAGTACAAATCCTTTAACTCTTTGGTTTATTCCCAGGTATCTTATGGTTTGGGTGCTGTAGTAAATGGAATTGATTCTCTAATTTCCCTTTCTGGATTTTCATTGATAATGTAGAAGAAAGCCACTGATGTCTCTACCATGATCTTGTAACCTGCCACATTATTGAATTGCTGTATGAGTACTGGTAGTTTGGGGGCGGAGTCTTTTGCGTTTTCCATAACAAGTATGTCACCTGTGAGGAGAGAGAGTTTGACTTCTTCATTGACAATTTGGATACCTTTTATTTCTCTTTGTTGTCTGATTGCTGTTGCTAGGACTTCACATCCTATGTTGAAGAAGATTTGTGAGAGTGGGCATCCTTGTCATGTTCCTGATTTCAAAGTGAAGCCTGTCACCTTTTACCTTTTGAGGATGGTATACACTGTGGGTTTTTCATAAAAACCTTTTATGAAGTTGATGAATACTCCCTCTATCCCTATACTTTGAAGCATTTTAGTCAGGAGCGGATGCAGGATTTTGTCAAATGCTTTTTCTTCACCAATTGAGAGGACCATGTGGTTTTTCTGTCTTCACTTCTTAATTGGTTCTATGACATTGATTGATTTGCGAATGTCGAACCAACCTTGCAACCCAGGGATAGATCCTACTCGGTCTTGGTGGAATGACTGTTTAATGTGCTGTAGGTTCCTAGGAGCTAGAATCTTGCTGAGAACGTTAGCATCCATATTCATCAGTGATATTGGTTTGAAATTCTCCTTATTGGTGAGGTCTTTGCCTGGTTTGTGGATCAGGGTAATGCTGGCTACATAAAAAGTGTCTGGACGTTTTCCTTCTGCTACAAATTTTTGAAAGATCTTCAGGAGAAGAGGTGTTAATTCTTTTCTTAATGTTTGGTGGAATTCGCTAGGGAATCCTTCAGGTCCCGGGGTCTTGTCTTTTGGGAGGTTTTTGATCACTGCTTTAATCTCGTTACTGGATAACGGTCCATTCAGGTTGTCCATTTCTTCCTGGTTCAATTTTGAGATTGTACAGTTTTCTAGGAATGCATCCATTTCACCTGGGTTGCTTAGCTTATTGGCATATATTGTTTTATTTTTTTAAATTTATTTTCAGAGTATCCATATTCATTGTTTTAGAACCACACCGAGTCCTCCATGCAATCCGTGCCCTCTCTATTACCCACCACGTGATTCCCCAACCTCCCACCCCTGTTGTTTCAAAGACCTCAGATTCATTTTCAGAGTCCATTGTCTCTCATTTTTCCTTCCCCTTCCATTTTCCATCCACTCCCTTCTCATCTCCATCTCCCCTTGTCCTCGATGCTATTTGTTACACTCCTGACATAACTGAAACCATATAATTGCCTCTCTCTTCCTTTTTTTCTTTTTTTAAAATTTTTTATTTTTTATAAACATATATTTTTATCCCCAGGGGTACAGGTCTGTGAATCGCCAGGTTTACACCCTTCACAGCACTCACCAAAGCACATACCCTCCCTAATATCCATAAGCCCACCCCCCTTCTCCCTAACCCCCTCCCTCCCAGCAACCCTCAGTTTGTTTTGTGAGATTAAGAGTCACTTATGGCTTGTCTCCCTCCCAATACCATCTTGTTTCATGTATTCTTCTCCTACCCACTTAAGCCCCCATGTTGCATCACCACTTCCTCATATCAGGGAGATCATATGACAGTTGTCTTTCTCTGCTTGACTTATTTGGCTAAGCATGATATGCTCTAGTTCCATCCATGTTGTTGCAAATGGCAAGATTTTATTTCTTTTGATTGCTGAATAGTATTCCATTGTGTATATATACCACATCTTCTTGTTCCATTCATCTGTTGATGGACATCTAGGTTCTTTCCATAGTTTGGCTATTTTGGACACTGCTGCTATAAACATTCAGGTGCACGTGCCCCTTTGGATCACTACGTTTGTATCTTTAGGGTAAATACCCAGTAGTGCAATTGCTGGGTCATAAGGCAGTTCTATTTTCAACATTGAGGAACCTCCATGCTGTTTTCCAGAGTGGTTGAACCAGCTTGCATTCCCACCAACAGTGTAGGAGAGTTCCCCTTTCTCCGCATCCTCGCCAGCATCTGTCATTTCCTGACTTGTTGATTTTAGCCATTCTGACTGGTGTGAAGTGATATCTCATTGTGGTTTTGATTTGTATTTCCCTGATGCCGAGTGATATGGAACACTTTTTCATGTGTCTGTTGGCCATCAGGATGTCTTCTTTGCAGAAATGTCTGTTCATGTCCTCTGCCCATTTCTTGATTGGATTATTTGTTCTTTGGGTGTTGAGTGTGCTACATTCTTTATAGATTCTGGACACTAGTCCTTTATCTGATATGTCGTTTGCAAATATCTTCTCCCATTCTGTCAGTTGTCTTTTGATATTGTTAACTGTTTCCTTTGCTGTGCAAAAGCTTTTGATCTTGATGAAATCCCCATAGTTCATTTTTGCCCTTGCTTCCTTTACCTTTGCCGATGTTCCTAGGAAGATGTTGCTGTGGCTGAGGTCGAAGAGGTTGCTGCCTGTGTTCTCCTCAAGGATTTTGAAGGATTCCTTTCTCACATTGAGGTCCCTCATCCATTTTGAGTCTATTTTCGTGTGTGGTGTAAGGAAATGGTCCAATTTCATTTTTCTGCATGTAGCTGTCCAATTTTCCCAACACCATTTATTGAAGAGGCTGTCTTTTTTCCATTGGACATTCTTTCCTGCTTTGTCGAAGATTAGTTGACCATAGAGTTGAGGGTCTATTTCTGGGCTCTCTATTCTGTTCCATTGATCTATGTGTCTGTTTTCGTGCCAGTACCAAGCTGTCTCGATGATGACAGCTTTGTAATAGAGCTTGAAGTCCGGAATTGTGATGCCACCAACTTTGGCTTTCTTTTTCAATATCCCTTTGGCTATTTGAGGTCTTTTCTGGTTCCATATAAATTTTAGAATTATTTGTTCCATTTCTTTGAAAAAGGTGGATGGTACTTTGATAGGAATTGCATTAAATGTGTAGATTGCTTTAGGTAGCATAGGCATTTTCACAATATTTATTCTTCCGATCCAGGAGCATGGAACATTTTTCCATTTCTTTGTGTCTTCCTCAATTTCTTTCATGAGTACTTTATAGTTTTCTGAGTATAGATTCTTTGCCTCTTTGGTTAGGTTTATTCCCTGGTATCTTATGGTTTGGGGTGCAATTGTAAATGGGATTGACTCCTTAATTTCTCTTTCTTCTGTCTTGTTGTTGGTGTAGAGAAATGCAACTGATTTCTGTGCATTGATTTTATATCCTGACACTTTACTGAATTCCTGTACAAGTTCTAGCAGTTTTGGAGTGGAGTCTTTTGGGTTTTCCACATACAGCATCATATCATCTGCAAAGAGTGATAGTTTGACTTCTTCTTTGCCATTTTGGATGCCTTTAATTTTCTTTTGTTGTCTGATTGCTGAGGGTAGGACTTCTAGTACTATGTTGAATAGCAGTGGGGATAATGGACATCCGTGCTGTGTTCCTGACCTTAGCAGAAAAGCTTTCAGTTTTTCTCCATTGAGAATGATATTTGCGTTGGGTTTTTCATAGATGGCTTTGATGATATTGAGGTATGTGCCCTCTATCCCTACACTTTGAAGAGTTTTGATCAGGAAGGGATGCTGTACTTTGTCAAATGCTTTTTCAGCATCTATTGAGAGTATCATATGGTTCTTGTTCTTTTTTTTTATTGATGTGTTGTATCACATTGACAGATTTGAGGATGTTGAACCAACCTTGCAGCCCTGGAATAAATCCCACTTGGTTGTGGTGAATAATCCTTTTAATGTACTGTTGAATCCTATTGGCTAGTATTTTGGTGAGAATTTTCACATCTGTGTTCATCAAGGATATTGGTCTATAGCTCTCTTTTTTGATGGGATCCTTGTCTGGTTTTGGGATCAAGGTGATGCTGGCCTCATAAAATGAGTTTGGAAGTTTTCCTTCCATTTCTATTTTTTGGAACAGTTTCAGGGGAATAGGAATTAGTTCTTCTTTAAATATTTGGTAGAATTCCCCTGGGAAGCCATCTGGCCCTGGGCTTTTGTTTGTTTGGAGATTCTTAATGACTGTTTCAATCTCCTTACTGGTTATGGGTCTGTTCACGCTTTCTATTTCTTCCTGGTTCAGTTGTGGTAGTTTATATGTTTTTAGGAATGCATCCATTTCTTCCAGATTGTCAAATTTGTTGGCGTAGAGTTGCTCATAGTATGTTCTTATAATAGTTTGTATTTCTTTGGTGTTATTTGTGATCTCTCCTCTTTCATTCATGATTTTATTTATTTGGGTCCTTTCTCTTTTCTTTTTGATAAGTCTGGCCAGGGGTTTATCAATTTTATTAATTCTTTCAAAGAACCAGCTCCTAGTTTCGTTGATTTGCTCTATTGTTTTTTTGGTTTCTATTTCATTGATTTCTGCTCTGATCTTTATGATTTCTCTTCTCCTGCTGTGCTTAGGGTTTCTTTCTTGTTCTTTCTCCAGCTCCTTTAGGTGTAGGGTTAGGTTGTGTACCTGAGACCTTTCTTGTTTCTTGAGGAAGGCTTGAACCGCTATATATTTTCCTCTCAGGACTGCCTTTGTTGTGTCCCACAGATTTTGAACCGTTGTATTTTCATTATCATTTGTTTCCATGATTTTTTTCAATTCTTCTTTAATTTCCCAGTTGACCATTCATTCTTTAGAAGGATGCTGTTTAGTCTCCACGTATTTGGGTTCTTTCCAAACTTCCTCTTGTGGTTGAGTTCTAGCTTCAGAGAATTGTAGTCTGAAAATATGCAGGGAATGATCCCAATCTTTTGATACCGGTTGAGTCCTGATTTAGGACTGAGGATGTGATCTATTCTGGAGAATGTTCCATGTGCTCTAGAGAAGAATGTGTATTCTGTTGCTTTGGGATGAAATGTTCTGAATATATCTGTGATGTCCATCTAGTCCAGTGTCATTTAAGGCCTTTATTCTCTTGCTGATCTTTTGCTTGGATGATCTGTCCATTTCAGTGAGGAGAGTGTTAAAGACCCCTACTATTATTTTATTATTGTTGATGTGTTTCTTTGATTTTGTTATTAATTGGTTTATATAGTTGGCTGCTCCCACGTTGTAGGCATAGATATTTAAAATTGTTAGATCTTCTTGTTGGACAGACCCTTTGAGTATGATATAGTGTCCTTCCTCGTCTCTTATTATAGTCTTTGGCTTAAAATCTAATTGATCTGATATAAGGATTGCCACTCCTGCTTTCTTCTGATGTCCATTAGCATGGTAAATTCTTTTCTACCCCCTCGCTTTAAATCTGGAGGTGTCTTCGGGCTTAAAATGAGTTTCTTGGAGGCAACATATAGATGGGTTTTGTTTTTTTATCCATTCTGATACCCTGTGTCTTTTGATTGGGGCATTTAGCCCATTAACATTCAGGGTAACTATTGAGAGATATGAATTTAGTGCCATTGTATTGCCTGTAAGGTGACTGTTACTGTATATTGTCTCTGTTCCTTACTGATCTACCACTTGTAGGCTCTCTCTTTGCTTAGAGGACCCCTTTCAATATTTCCTGTAGAGCTGGTTTGGTGTTTGCAAATTCTTTCAGTTTTTGTTTGTCCTGGAAGCTTTTAATCTCTCCTTCTATTTTCAATGATAGCGTAGCTGGATATAGTATTCTTGGCTGCATGTTTTTCTCGTTTAGTGCTCTGAAAATATCATGCCAGCTCTTTCTGGCCTGCCAGATCTCTGTGGATAAGTCAGCTGCCAATCTAATATTTTTACCATTGTATGTTACAGACTTCTTTTCCCGTGCTGCTTTCAGGATTTTCTCTTTGTCACTAAGACTCGTAAATTTTACTATTAGGTGACGGGGTGTGGGCCTATTCTTATTGATTTTGAGGGGCGTTCTCTGAACCTCCTGAATTTTGATCTCGTTCCCTTTGCCATATTGGGGAAATTCTCCCCAATAATTCTCTCCAGTATACCTTCTGCTCCCCTCTCTCTTTCTTCTTCTTCTGGAATCCCAATTATTCTAATGTTGTTTCGTCTTATGGTGTCACTTATCTCTCGAATTCTCCCCTCATGGTCCAGTATCTGTTTGTCCCTCTTTTGCTCAGCTTCTTTATTCTCTGTCATTTGGTCTTCTATATCACTAATTCTTTCTTCTGCCTCATTTATCCTAGCAGTGAGAGCCTCCATTTTTTATTGCACCTCATTGATAGCTTTTTTGATTTCAGCTTGGTTAGATTTTAGTTCTTTTATTTCTCCAGAAAGGGCTTTTATATCTCCCAAGAGGGTTTCTCTAATATCTTCCATGCCTTTTTTGAGCCCTGCTAGAACCTTGAGAATTGTCATTCTGAACTCTAGATCTGACATATTACCAATGTCTGTATTGATTAGGTCCCTAGCCTTCGGTACTGCCTCTTGTTTATTTTTTGTGGTGAATTTTTCTGCTTTGTCATTTTGTCCCAATAAGAGTATATGAAGGAGCAAGTAAAATACTAAATGGGTGGCAACAACCCCAGGAAAATATGCTTTAAACAGAAGAGAACCCAAATCGTGAGGGGGGAGAAAGGGGATAAAAAGAGGTTCAAAAAGAAAGAAAGAAAGAAAAAATAAATAAAAGAATTTTAAAAAAAAGAAAACGAATAAAAAAATATAAAAAAGAAAAAATATATATATTAGATAAACTAGTTTAAAAACGTTAAAAAAGAAAAGGGTAAAAGTTAAAAAAAATTTAGCAGAAGAAGAGAAAAAAATGAAAATGAAAAAAAATTAAATTAAATGCAAGACTAAAAAAATCACAGGGAGAAAGCCATGAGTTCTGTGCTTTGCTTTCTCCTCCTCTGGAATTCTGCTGCTCTCCTTGGTATTGAAACAGCACTCCTTGGTAGGTGAACTTGGTCTTGGCTAGATTTCTTGTTGATCTTCTGGGGGAGGGGCCTGGTGTAGTGATTCTCAAGTGTCTTTGCCCCAGGCGGAATTGCACCGCCCTTACCACGGGCTGGGCTGAGTAATCCGCTCGCGTTTGCTTTCAGAAGCTTTTGTTCCCTGAGTGCTTTCCGTAGAGTTCCGGAGGACGGGATAACAAATGGCGGCCTCCTGGTCTCTGGCCCGGAGGAGCCGAGAGCCTGGGGCCCCACTACTCAGTGCGCCCTCAGAGAACAGTGCCCAGTTACTCCCGTCTGCCTAACCTCCGGCCGCGCTCCCAGCTCACCGAGCCTGCGACCGGTTCAAGGTATCCCCGAGCTGTGATCTTACTGTCAGCTCTGTCTCTGTAGCTGGTTTTCCCATTCCAATACCTGTAAGCTCTGCGACACTCAGACACCCCTGATCCTTCTGTGACCCTGCGGGACCTGAGGCCATGCTGACCCCACGTGGACTTCACCCCGGTTTAGCCTCTGGAGTGATGTCCCTCAGCAGAACAGACTTTTAAAAGTCCTGATTTTGTGCTCCATTGCTCCGCCGCTTGCCGGGAGCCGGCCCCTCCCCCCGGGGTCTATCTTCCCGTCGCTTGGGATTCACTTCTCCGCCGGTCCTACCTTTCAGAAAGTGGTTGTTTTTCTGTTTCCAGAATTGATGTTCTTCTCTTCAATCTGCCAATGGATTTGCAGGTGTTTGCAATCTTTAGATAAGCTATCTAGCTGATCTCCTGCTAGCTTATGTAGTTTCAGCCTGCTACTTCTCCGCCATCTTGACTACTCCCCTGCCTCTCTCTTCTTGATTTATTTCACTCAGCAGAATCTCTTCCAGTCCTGTCCATGTTGCTACCAAAGTTCGGTATTCATCCTTTCTAAATGGAGGCATAATACTCCATAGTGTATATGGACCACATCTTCCTTATCCATTCTTCCTTTGAAGGGCATCTTGGTTCTTTCCACAGTTTGTCAACCGTGGCCATTGCTGCTCAGAACATTGGGTTACAGATGGCCCTTCTTTTCACTCCAACTGCATCTCTGGCGTAAATACCTAGGAGTGTAATTGCAGGGTTATAGGGAAGTTCGATTTTTAATTTCTTGAGAAATCTCCACACTGTTCTTCAAATAGGCTGCACCAACTTGCATTCCCACCAAAAGTGTAAGAGTATTCCCCTTTCTCCACATCCTCTCCAACACATGTTGTTTTCAGTCTTGCGATTTTTGGCATTCTAACTGGTGTCAGGTGCTATCTCAAGGTCGTTTTAGTTTGCATCTCCCTAATGGCTAGTGAAGGTGAGCATTTTTTCTTGTGTTTGATAGCCATTTGTATGTCTTGGTTGGAGAAGTGTCTTTTCATATCTTCTGCCCATTTTTTGATATGATTATCTGTTTTGTGTGTGTTGAGTTTGAGGTGTTTTTTCTAGATCCTGGATATCAGCCTTTTGTCTGTCCTGTCATTTGCAAATATTTACTCGAATTCCGTGGGTTGCCCCTTTGTTTTGTTCACTGTTTCCATTGCTGTTCAGAAGCTTTCGATCTTGAGGAATTCCCAAAAGTTCATCTTCGCTTTTGTTTCCTTTGCCTTTGGAGACATATCTCGAAAGAAGTTGTTGTGGGCAATGTTGAAGAGGTTACTGAGTATGTTCTCCAAGATTCTGACGGATTCCTGAATCATGTTGAGGTCTTTTATCCATTATGAATTTCTCTTTGTGTATGGTGTCAGAGAATGGTCGAGTTTCATTCATCTACACATAGCTGTCCCAATTTTCGCAGCACCATTTATTGAAGAGACTGTCTGTTTTCCTCTGTATATTTTTTTCCTGCTTTGTTGGAAAATTATTTGACTGTAGATTTGTTGGTTCATATATGAGCTCTCTACTCTGTTCCACTGGCCTAAGGGTCTGTTTTTATGACAGTCCCATGCTGTCTTGGTGATCACAGCTTTGTAGTAACCCTTGAAATCTGGCAACGTGATGCTCCCAGTTATGTATTTCTTTTCTGCATGTCCTTAGCAATATGGGGTCTCTTCGGATTCCACACCAATTTTTGGCTTGTGATTGCTCCAGCTCTTTGAAATATACTGGTGGAATTTAATCATAATGGCATTAAAAGGATAGATTGCTTGAGGCTGGACCGGATCCATGGGACAGGGCCAAGGAGGGGAGCACCACAGGCCTAGGAAATGGAGGCTTCTCCCTCGCCAGTTCTGCTTTGGTGGCCTATGGATTCGTCGGGTTGGCCTAGAAGTCCCAATCTGCAGGAACAGAGTCTATGTGGCTTTAGACCTACAGATGCTTTTCGGAGCTGCCTTACGGGTCTGTGGTATGCTCAGCAGTACCAATTCATGCCACTGGATGGAGAGTTCTGGTTCTCAGAGCTCATTAGGGTGCAATGTGCTTGCCCCCAGTGGGGGCAGCAGCGGAGGGCATGGCCAACACACCAGAAGAGCTGACTGTGCAGCCTGCTGGTTCTGAGAGCAGTGGTGAGGGGCTGCAGGAAACGTGAGGTACGGCTGCTTGTTGTTCCTGCACAGAGTGTTGAGCTGAAGCCTCTATTTCCCCATACTTAGGAATGGTGCTAAGAATTGCTGGAGTCAGGCCCCCACTCACCACTGTAACCCGTTGCCCCACGTTGATGGGAATGTGCTGTCAGGATGGTTCAGGAGGGCCCTCCAAGTGGGGGACTGGAGACAGGGCAACCCAATTCAACCCATGGTGCCTTTGGAACCGAGGGGTTGAGTGTCCGTTTGGAAGACTCTATTTGCTTCTCCAAAAAGGGCAAGGGCATGGTCCGGCTTGAGAATGAAGTGGATGACCACTTAAGAAACAAGCATGTGTCTCTCCTTCTCCCAGGAATCGGAGCAGGTGTGTAGGCTTTAGGTAGGAGGTGCCTCCATATCCGCACCTGAAAACCCTTCTTCGCTTTGGGTCCACGAGACCTAAAGTCTGGAAATCAGCGTCTGAATCCCTCCTTCATCTTGTCCCAGGACGTTGGCATTCAGAGAAAACAGCAGGCCAGGTCAAAGTTCTCTTTCACCCCAAACATCCTGGGTCTTCTTTCACCTCCAGTGGAGCCAACAAGTCCCACGACCATAGCTGTTAGCCATGGAGGTGGGTGCTAGTGTTCCTGAGTTTCCTTGCAGGGAGCACCTGGTAGGGGATCTCATTTTCTCTGCTTCTTTTGGGCTGCCAGACGTATTTGGAACATCTCTTTCCTAGATAATCCCTTGGATTCAAAAAGGAAGATGAGATGGACTTGGTGTGTGTTTGGGATGTAGAATGCGTTCCTTTTTTGAAAAAGGTTGATTCCATGGGTCCTAGGCTGTGGTGGAATGGCCAACATCTAGAGGGAGGTGGCTGTTTGTGGTCAGATAGAGGCTTGGAGGATGGATTCTCCTTTGTCCAACGGGATGGATCCTAATGGATTTGTTTTTTTTTATCCAAAGAGTTCCTATGAGGGCAGAGGGAACATTCAAAAGCATTCCAAGGAGCCTTGGAGAATTGAAAAGGGAAGCTTGACTTTCTACTTTCACTCAGTGGACCTTCTAGAGAGTTGGCCATGGCATCCTTTCTTTGTAGTAACATGGGTGGTGAAGTCAGAAGGGGGGTCTTTGGGAATTCCCCTGGATAGAGGCATTCTGATGGCTTCCCAGGGCATGGCGTCAGGAACCCTGGGGTGATTTTCTGGGGCTGCTTGCCGGACGCTGTCTGAGTCACGTTATCCCCCAGGTTTTCTATTTCCTCCTTAGAAAATTCCTGGCAGGGAAGGTTCTGCATCAGGAGGAACGCTCCTGCACTGTCGGTGGGCATGCAGGTTCTTGCAGCCCCTCTGGAAAAGAGCACGGTGGTTCCTCTGAATGCTAAAAACAGAACAACCCTAGGAAACAGCAGTTGCCCTCCTAAGAATTACCCTCAAAGGCACAAAAATGCACAACCAATGGGGTACAAGCACCGTGAAATGGACACCAGCATTATCAACCATAGCAAAACGATGGAGGGCATCCCAATGTCCATTCCCTGATGACATTTATATATATATATATATATATATATATATTCTCCCACATATCCTAACTGGAATAGGAGCCAGGTTCAGAAAGAATGTAATCTTACCATTTGCGAGGATGTGGATGGATCTAGAGTGGATTTAGCTAAGCCATATCGTAAGAAATGACCAATAGCCTATCATTTGCCATCTATGGAATTTCAGAAAGAAAAGATGAACATAGTATGGGGAGAATGAGAGGTCAGTGAGGAAAGAGACTCCAACATATAGCACCAACCGAAGGTAGCTAGAGAGAAGGGGTGTGGAGGGGAAGGATTCAATGGGTGATGGCTCTTAGGGAGGGCAGTCATTGTGATGAGCTCTGGGTGTCCTGTGCAGGCGAGGAATCCTGAACTCCTACCCCTGAAGCCTCGGAATGAACACTGCATGGAAAGGAATTGGAATGGAAGTGAAGGAAGGAAAGAAGACCGTGTTCTACTTCATGAAGATGGAGGTAAAAATGGAGTGATTTTCGCTCTCTTGTTGTCTTGATGATCATTAGCAAACATACTGTGCTACGATCCACTAGATTCTGTTTGCATAAGGCGCCCTCAGAAACCTGCCAGGAAGTTTCAGATATCAGAGCATGTCCATGTTCCATGGATATGTTCCTTACAGTTCACCCAGGTACAAAGGTAATTGGAGAGAAAAAAAGGAAGAAGAGGAAAGGAGGTGTGAAGCAGTCAAGAGGTAGCCTTCCCTCTTTGTGAAGGAAGCCTTGGGCCAATGTCCATCGAGAAGAAGGAGAGGGGAACCCAGAGTTTTTGGCAGGCAGGGGAGTTCCAGGTCTGCCTCGAGCTGACAGGGGTCCCTGAAGAGAGCTGAGGTAGGGGTGTGGCATATCCGAACTGCTGATCTGGAGGTTGGATCCTCGAGGAGCCGAGATGAGGATGGTGTTCAGGTGGCGGATCATGCTCCATGGGGCAGCAGAATGAGGGTGAGGACTCATGGGGACACGGCATTTTTCACTGGCTCTGACGGCCCCGTGCATCTCCAAACAGACTGGTGACCTGCTAGGTGGCTGGCGACCTCCTACGGTGTGACTTCAGGTTTCCCAAGCCAGAGAGTTTGCGAGGCAGGCCCCTGTCAAAGGAAGCTTGAAAACACGACTTACGGTTAGGGTGATGGACATGGGGAATGGCTGCACCGATCTGCCAGTGCCGAGAGGGCTCCCTTCAGGGTTGACTTCAGGAAATGGATCCTGCAGTGCGGCAGAATCTGGGTTTGTGGGCAGGGTAGAGGTGGTTTACAAGAGAGACCAGGCTGGTTCTGCTCCAACTCGGGATCTACATGGAGAGGACGTGCGTGGGAATTGGCCGGAATTGAAAGGCCCTGAGGACCGCCATGACCCCAGTGGCCAAGGTCGCTTAAAAAAACGTGGCAGGTGGCGTCCAAAAGGAAAAAGGGCCAATACACAGGGGCAGGGGAGCATTACTGGAGCAGAGATGAGGGATGGGTAGCAGCGGGCTGTGCGGCTCTGTCTATTCAGGCGACAGGGGTGCCCAAGGATGGGGCTGACCTCAGTGGGGTCACGCAGGTTTCTCTCCTTCTGAGGCTTGTCCGAAGCGCCGAAAGGCATCATTGGTGCCAGGGTGGGAGGGGGAGTAGTGGCGCAGGACTCAGGGTTCCACAGATGGAGGCCCCGAGGGACAGGACCCTGAAAGCAGAAGGCTGGTGAAGCAAGCGAGGGTTCGAGCCCAGGCCTGGGGCGGGCCTGTCCCCATGGGACAGTGCCAGGGAGGGGACCCCAGCAGAATGAGGAGCAGGAGGCATCGGCCTCACCACAGCCTGCCTCGCGGAGGGCTTCCTGGTGGAGTTCAGGCATGAGAGCTCACAATGCCGGGCCAGGCCCGGCGGGGGGCAGCCCTGCAGATGTGTGGCGCCCGAAGCGAGTTCCAGTCCCGACCATGTTGCTACTAAAGTTGGGTATTCTTCCTTTCTGAATGGAGTCATAATACTCCATAGTGTATATGGACCACATCTTACTTATCCATTCTTCCGTTGAAGGGCATCTTGGTTCTTTCCACAGTTTGGCAACCATAGCAATTGCTGCTATAAATTTGGGTTACAGATGGCCCTTCTTTTCACGCCATCTGTGTCTTTGGGGTAAATACGTAGGAGTGTAATTTCAGGGTTATAGGAAAGTTCTATTTTTAATTTCTTGAGGAATCTCCACACTGTTTTCTAAAGAGGCTCCACCAAATTGCATTCCCACCCACAGTGTAAGAGGATACCCCTTTCTCCACATCCTCTCTAACACATGGTGTTTCCTCTCTTGCTAATTTAGGCTTTTCTAACTGGTGTAAAGTGACATCTTAATACGGTCTTAATTTGAATATTCCTAATGCGTAGTGATGATGAACATTGTTTTCAGGTGTCTGATAGCCATTTGTGTGTCTTCATTGGAGAAGTGTCTGTTCATATCTTCTGCCCATTTTTTGATATAATTATCTGTTTTGTGTGTGTTGAGTTTGAGGAGTTCTTCATAGATCCTGGATATCAACGTTTTTTCTATACAGTCATTATTAAGTATCTTATCGCATTCCGTGGGTTGCCTCTTTGCTTTCTTGACTGTTTCCTATGCAGTGCAGAAGCTTTTGGTTTTGAACAAGTCCCAGAAGTTTATTTTGGCTTTTGTTTCCTTTGGTTTGGAGTCATATCTTGAAAGAAGTCGCTGTGGCTGATATCGAAGAGATTACTGCCTGTGTACTTCTCTAGGATTCTGATGAATTCCTGTCTCATGTTGAGGTATTTTATCCATTATGAGTTTATCTTTGTGTATGGTGTAAGAGGATGGTCAAGTTTCATTCTTCTACATAGAGCTGCCCAGTTTTCCCTGCACCAGTTATTGAAGAGCCTGTCTTTTTTCCACTGTATATTTTTTTTCCTGCTTTCTTGAAGATTATTTGGTCATAGAGCTTATGGTCCATATCTGAGCTCTCTACTGGGTTCCAGTGGTTTATGGGTCTGTTTTTATGCCCGTCCCATGCTGTATTGGAGATCACAGCTTCATAGTAACCCTTGAACTCAGGCAACGTGTTGCTCCTATTTTTTTTTTTTTTTTTTTCTTTTCAGCAATTCTTACAATACGGGGTCGCTTCTGATTCCACACAAATTTTAGGCATGTGGTTGTTCCAGCTCTTTGAAAGATACCGGTGGAATTTTGGTTGGAATTGCATTAAATGGATTGATTGCTCTAGGCATTATAGACTTTTTAACAATATTTATTCTTCTGATCCATGAGAATGCAATGGTTTTCCGGCTTTTTGGTTTTCTTCCATTTCTTCCATGAGTGTTCACTAGTTCCGCGGGTACATATCTTTTACCTCTTTGGTTGGGTTTTTTCCTAGGTATCTTATGGTTTGGGTGCTCTAGTAAATGAAATTGATTCTCTAATTTCCCTTTCTTTATTTTCATTGATAATGTAGAAGAAAGCCACTGATTTTTGCACCATGATTTTGTATCCTGCCACATTATTGAATTGCTGTATGCATTCTGGTAGTTTGGGGTCAGAATCTTTTGAGTTTCCCGTATCAAGTACGTCATCTGTGAGGAGAGACAGTTTGACTTCTTGGTTGCCAATTTGGATACATTTTATTTCTCTTTGTTGTCTGATTGCTGTTGCTAGGACTTCACATGCTATGTTGAACAAGATTCGTGAGAGTGGGCATCCTTGTCATGTTCCTGATTTGAAAGCAATGGCTGTCAGCTTTTACCCTTTGAGGATGGTATTCACTGTGGGTTTTTCATAGAAAGATTTTATGAAGTTGACGAATATTCCCTCTATCCCTATACTTTGTAGCATTTTAGTCAGGAGCGGATGCTGGATTTTGTCCAATGCTTTATCTTCACCAATTGAGAGCACCATGTGCTTCTTCTCTCTTCACTTCTTAATTGGTTCTATGACATTGATTGATTTGTGAATGTCGAACCAACCTTGCAACCCAGGGATAGATCGTACTTGGTCATGGTGGATAAACGTTTTAATATACTGTAGGTTCCTAGGAGCTAGAATCTTGTTGAGAATTTTAGCATCCATATTCATCAGTGATATTGATTTGAAATTCTCCTTTTTGTTGAGGTCTTTGTCTGGTTTGTGGATCAGGGTAATGGAGTCAAAAAAAGTGTCTGGAAGTTTTCTTTCTGCTTCAAATTTTGGAAAGGGCTTCAGGAAAAGTGGTGTTAGTACTTTTCTTAAAGTTTGGTAGAATTCATTAGGGTATCCTTCAGGTCCCGGGGTCTTGACTTTTGGGAGGTTTTTGATCACTGCTTT
>NW_022476415.1:0-6393 GCF_009829155.1 Mustela erminea
ACCATGATGAGGAACGAGTTTTTATTATTCCTGGGCTGGTAGAGGAAGTAAGGTGGGGGCTTCTCAGTGATGGTGTATTAAGTGCATTAAATGAATTTCTTAATCAAATTCTATAACAATCTTTTGAGGGATGATTTTTTTTCTTACTCCTATTTAATATGAAGAAAGTGGCATTCCTTTGGTTACACAGCGGAAAGAAGTACTGGACTCTTTTTCTCCCGTAGTTTTTAGGTCCATGTGGTTGGAATCTTTCGAGTTAAACTTCAAGCTCTATTAACTTTGAAAGGAGGTAGACCCACTGATCGCAATTTTAGTTTGAGAGAGCTGAAAGGAGCCCTGACACATCCATCTTCAATGTAAACTTGGGAAATATACATAATCTTCATGAGTTTCAGTTTCATTCTCTATAAAATGAGAATAGTAGCACTTATCTTTTGAGGTTATTGGGATAAATGACATTAAGTGTATAAACCATATTGCCCAGTGCCTGGTATTGAATCCCTTTTGCTGTTTTTATTCCTAATGACAGAAACACTGAAAGTAGTAACCTAATCAGAAATTGAGGCCCTTTCCTAGCAGCCTGTGTTTGGGTGAGTTGTCTCTAACTGAATCATCTGTGTAACTAGAATAAACTTACTTACTATCTCTAAGAATTTTATAAAGATTAAAATTGATAATGTATGTAGTGCTCCTGGCAGAGTATCTGACACATTGTGAGGTCTTAACATATATTTATGTCTTAGTCTTCTCTGTGTGAATGACCTTAGCTACAATTTTAATGTATAGGAAGTGGGACCACTGAAAGATGCAGGGACCACCAACCAAGTCTGAAAATCTTTATGAGTTTTCAAATCTCTGTGAAACACTATTTGGGTAACGGTGTTTGGATTGGGAGAAATTCTCTAAGGTGCCAAGTTGCAAGTGTGCAATTTATGTGGTTTTCAGATTAATATGTTATAAAGGAACTTGGCTACTAATTCTGCTTTTAAAAGTTTAACTGCATTACATAGTGAAATCAGAACCTCTGTTTTCAATGTCTAATTTTACAACCTTTTAAAATATAGCTTTTTAAATTAATTTTAGCCAGAGCCAATACCTTAAAATATATAGACTTATTTAAGTAACTCTTTAAGTATATTAAACAACTCTCTATTAAGCTAGCCTCAATGAAACTTTAGTTATATTAAACAAATTTATTATTGAATATGACATTTATTATTTTAGGTACTGTCAGTTACAAAGAGAGATCTGTGAGAACACTGCATATGTGTAAACATTAATGTGATCAGCCACAACAAAATCAATTTTGGTGGTCAACTGTAAGGATTTGGTGATTAAAAAAATCAATCATTATATAGTTTTATAGAAAGATTCTTAAATCATTATTTCAACAAAATGGTTTCCCAAACTTTTCTTTTATCATTTGAAAATATTTTCAATTAGTAGAAATTTACATTTTAACATTATTAAGTTTTGTATCATTCCATTGAATCATATCCAGATCTGAAACATTTCTAAGATTTCTAGGAAATAATCCTAATGTCCTAGATAATGAATATCTTATATCTGATCAATGGGATTCCAGCTATGTTCCTTTAACTCTGTCCAACTATATACAATCACTTGTTCATATGTATTTTTAAGTTCTTAAAATTTGCACATGAATTCTGCTAAATACTACAAGTTAACTTACATATTTATATAAAATAGCACTCAGTAGCTTAGATTTTTTTTTTATACTTTTAGGGTGACTTATAAAATTATGAAGGGAATTTTGACTATATGTGTCGTACATATTCGTTTTTGAGCCTAACTTATAATAAAACGAGATACCTCTGGATTTGAATTTAACATTTGTGTAAAACAACATAAAATATGGTTAACATTTACTTAATGTCCTACACTTCAGAAAAACTTGAGTTTTTCAGTAATACAGGAAAAAGTAACAATTATGTATTTTAGCTACATGATTTTTTTGTTGTTGTTACTATAGTGTTGATTTTAAGAGTATCAAATCAGAGGACTTTTAAGGATTTCTAAATTAATAGCAAGCTGATTTAACATTATTAAAATACCATGGAAACAGCTAAAATATTTATAAACACCTTAAAATCAAATATAAAATTATAAATAAGACTTGAATTATACTCCCATCACAGTTCAAAATATTTCTGTTAAGTAGAAATAATTCAGTCATTCATTACAAGAGTACTGTATACCAATGATTTTCTGACAGTGAAGCTACAACAGTGAACAAACTAGAAAAAAAAATCATTGTTCATGGGAGCTTTCATTTAATAGGAAAATCAGGCAAAAACTAAGGTAGGTAGTTAATGGTATGGGAAATGATGATATGCTACAAAGCAAAAAATAACAGGGATTTTGGAAGGAGGTTGCGGAGCTGCATAGAAGGAAGTATTGGTTTTACAAAATTAAATAGAGTGGTCAGAAAAGATTTCATTGAGAAAGTGACATTTTATTAAAGATCTAAAGGCAGAAAGGAAATAAGTCATGCAAATATATGAGGAAAGAACATCTTGGGTCCAGGAAAGAGAAGTGAAAATGGCTTCAAGCCCTGAATAGTTAAGAGGTCAGAGTGAGCAAAGAGAGTAGTATTATGTATGAAAAAACAAGACAACAAGCCCGAAATGGAGTTGCTTATGCTAAACCTTATGTCACAAAGCTGCACCAATCCTTAGCTCTTGGTCAGTTTGTGGTTCCAGTCTAGGGCTTAGAAACACAATTTATATCCTAAAGCCCTTTATGAACTATTGAGTTTTTCATTAGCATAGCTCATGGCTAAAATTTTAAAAGTTTTAAGATTTCTGTGGCTGTCTATAGGTCTTTTTGTGATTATGTATATCTTCTAGATCTTTTTTTTTTTCCCCTACCTCTGATGGTATTGCCTAAATTAATTTGAAAGAGAACTTTAGATTATGGTTAAACTGTTTAATGCCTCATGAAATTTTTATAGTAATCTAAACATAATTGTTAAGAACTAGTAAATAGATGAAAGTAAAAGTTTGTAAAAAGTTTAAATAATAATTATGCTTTATTGTATGTCTACTTTAAAATAGTTTCTATATCTTCAGTAACTTAAAACTTTGAAGTTATACTGATAAAAGTTTAGTTACATTCATTGAATATCTACATAATTTCCAAATAAGATGCAATGTTGAAATGTTAGTTACTGAATATAGGTTTATCCACTTTTGGCTTGCATCTACAGAGAAACTAAAGATAATTGGGTGTATTAGTAAACATGTTTTGCACCACACTGAAAAATTTACTGAGGAAGAATATGCTTCTAGAAATTATAAAATATATTTATAGATTTGCCAATCCATAGAATGTGAGTGTAACCATCCACAATTGCTTACATCTTAGTTTTCACTAGGAATAAAGCATTTTAATCAATATATTTATTTAAAGCTCCTTTAATAAGGTTGAGAGGAAACAACTGTGTATGAAAAGTAGGTAAGGAAAGACTGTTGTTCCAGAAAGAGAAGAAAAAAAAAGAAAAAGACAAAATCTGAATGAACATAAAAAAGCTGTAGGAAGTTTATGGAAAAAGAATCTTGGAAAAGGAGTTTTATGTGTGGTCAAGCTAGCTAAGATTAGAATGGGTTTATTAAATTTTTTTAAAAAATAAGTTTTAATACCTAATGTATACAGGTGCAAAATTAGAATTTGGTTTTCTCCCTATTAACAGGACAAAGTTTTTTTGGAGTTTTGGTCTGCTCTTGATTAGAGATTGTAAAAGGTTTTTGTCTGTTTGTTTAACCTTTTGAATAATCTACCTATAAAGCAAAGAATTTTTACCAAATAACCTATTGTGCTTCATGTTACCTCTGAGTTTTTCAAGCTGAGCAACTTGGACAATTGTCTTTAGTAGAGATGGAGAAGAAACAGATTTACAGGGTGTGAGTGTGTGTGGTGGTTGATGAAGAGTGACCAGAAAGCTCAAATTTGGGTATGAGGATTTGATAATCTTACTAGATAGTCAAGGAGAGATGTCAAGAAACTAAGTTAATTATGTAAAGAAGATGAGCAGAAAACTGTGGGCTCAAGGTATCAATCTAGGAATTATCAGAATATTTAAAGCTATTTATGTGTTCACCAAAGATTTGATAGACATTAGAATGTAGATGAAAAGAAATTCAAAGAAACAAACATTAGGCACTCCAACTTTTAGAGTTTGGGGGTAAACAGAAGATTGAGAAGGAACTCCTAGAAATATAGTGGAAAACACATGACACAATGGATAATATAGGACAGTGGAAGAAGAAAGGGAGTGGAAATGAATGATCAAAAAGGACTCACTGGGCAGGTAGAATGAGAATATAAAACTGATTTTAATCTAAGCCTTTAGTTTAGAATGGACTGAATTCAAAGGAATCTTCTGGGGCTGAATTCAAAGGAATCTTCTGTTATTCACCCCCCCCCCAAAAAAAAAGTAATATTACAAATTAGAAAGTAAGGGCAAAAGTTAGTTGTATTTTCTGATACTGACCAGATAATTACAGAATGTTGGGACCATTCTTGGACTACATCCAAGAATACTGAGTAACTAATTCTCAGTCTACTGATACAGAAATGAAATTTTTTGACATTTGGAGAAAGAGGACATTGTTCCTGGACCTTTTAAATAGCTCTGAGACAGAAATATTCACTTTTTGGTAGATTTGTGCTATACTGATTACCTCATCTGCTTTTTGTGTTATTGATTTTTTTCCTTTTACTATTTCCCTGCTTGATTTCTGACATTTGCAGTTAAACTCAGAAGTGTAGAGCCTTGTGGCATATTGAAAAATTCCCTTTGCCCTCTTAATTAAATCTGAAATTCAGCCTCCTTTCAGTCACTTGACCTCCTTTATTTCTTGCTTTAGGTTTACTGAAACCATCATTTTGAAAGGAATAGCTAGTATTCATATGATTAAATCTCTAGACAGTGGGCATTTAAATCTTAAGCTGCTAGGCCCATTCCTTAACTTTCTAATCTTTAACATGTTTTTGTGAAAGAAAGGATAATCCTTTTGCTACACCAAGGCTCTCTCATTGTTTAGTCTCATCATGTGACTAGTTCTGACCAATGAGTTTTTAGAAGCAGTATGACACTTCAGGCTAAAGCATTTAATTGCTAATGCAAGATTGTCTGGGGCTTTCCTTATTCTTGTTCATTAATGGAACTTTGAGATGGTGGTTTCTCCATCAATCTGGATACCTGAGAAACTACGATGGGCAGAGAGTACTCTATCCCTTAGTTTGAGATAGTGTTTTTGTTTTTTGTTTCTTTAAAGCACAGCATGGTCCAGTGAATCTTGACTGAAACAGTCCTATAGGAAGTCTGCTTCCAAAATTTGTTTCCAAATTTTTTAGATTCAAAAGGATCTAGGAAACAATGATCAATTGACAGGCCATGTAGGGTTGGTTTTGTCACTTAGAATAATTGTTAAGTGTATTTTCACATCTTTAATTTTTATTTCAAAATACATGTTTATAAAAATATTTTTAATTAAAAAGTATGAAACTAACAAATTTTAAATAAAAATATCACCAATAATCTCAATGTATGGTTAAGATTCATTATTTTAATCTTTTTAATATTTCAAATTATTAGTATATTACTTTAGAGTTATAATAAAATACTCATAATAGCTCATCTTGTTTGAGCATTAATTACCTCCTACACACTATTCAAAGACTTTAATATACACTGATTCATTATGTTCACAATAATCTGTAAGGCATTCTCCATTTTAATGGCTGAGAAAATAAGAAGCAAGGAATAACTTGCTCAAGATCACTCAACTAGTGGTTTGTGGGAGATATTTTGTGGAAGCAGTTTGTAGGAGGACCCAGAAAGTCTAATAAGACTTGTACTCAACCACTAGACTAGATTCATGTGTGATTGAATATTTCTTATTCACATCACTTTAGATGTTTCATAATGCACTTGACATTTGGCTGATACTGGACATTATATTCTTCCAATATTTTGTATGAATAATTTTGAGATAAATATTGGGCAAGCTTTCCTCCTTGTAGTTCAGAGTATTTCTATGATTTAGGTTCCTAGAAGTGTCTATTTTGGCTGAAAGAACATAAACATTCTTTGGTATCTGAATAAAAATTTCATAGTAATATTTTTTAATATATTGTATTAAACAACTGTGAGTAATACGTGAAAGAGTGCCCATTGAATGGACGTGGATATAAATCCAGCCCAGAATCATGGGTAAACAATAGTGTAGGATGGACTAAGGGTCTCAACTTTGACACGAGAAGTATGGAAGGGTATAATATTGTATTATACAATTACTTTAATCTGTCTACCACGTGACCTAAATCCACTTTCTATACCTAAATCTACTTAGATAAGATACTCATATT
>NW_022476415.1:6493-46404 GCF_009829155.1 Mustela erminea
GAGGACAGAACTGAGAACAAGGAAAAGCTAAAGTCTTCACGATACGTATCTGATTGGTTGCTTGAAGAACTCAAACACTGTACATGTGTTGTTACAATTCAGGGCATGGCACAGAGCTGTGTGTACCGCCAATGATCAGAGGATATTAAGGTTGTCTTCTTAATCACAAATGAGAATAATCCATGTAGCTATATTGAAAGCTAAAATATCAATGTGTGATTTAATTTGGGAAATCTTTCTCTTTGTAGATGAGGGACTATATAATTTAATGTGTGCTAACATAAGCCAGAACAAAGTTTCTGGAGGGCTAAGAATATATATATTTTTCTTTTTTCTAACTCACATGTTATTATAAGCAAAGGACCTAATTTTCTCTACTTTGATTTTACATCAAAAAAGTTTTTTTTAAGTTATATATTTGGATTGCCTTCTATAATCAGTTTGTCTGGCTTTCTTCTTTCCCTCTCATTTCTAGTCCCTCTAGAGAAAAAATAAAGAACACTAAATACAGCCCTCAAGCCTTTATTTAGCTTATAGGTAGGTACTTATTGACTATACACTGTTTGTAAAGCATTGTTTTAGTAGTCGTACTTTTTTTAAAGATTTTATTTATTTATTTGACAGATAGAGATCACAAGTAGGCAGAGAGGCAGGCAGAGAGAGAGAGAGAGGAGGAAGCAGGCTCCCTGCTGAGCAGAACGCCCAATGCAAGACTCAATCCCAGGACCCTGGAATCATGAATGGAGTCGAAGGCAGAGGCTTTAACCCACTGAGCCACCTAGGTACCCCAGTAGTTGTACTTTTAATTAGAGCCCTGCACATTTAGATCTTAGTATAAACTGGAACAATTCTTCCCAATTATTGAAGAAGTCATTTTTTTTCTTCTTATAAAAGGAAGTGTGTTAGGAACAACTTGAGCCAAAGAAGAAATATATATATGTAAGGACCTATTTAGAAACTGTCCCTGCTCCCCTTCCCCTAGGGGATTTACTTGGAGACTAGTCCCAGAAACCAGCTTCAGGTAACAAAGCCCAGATACAAAGGTGGGTCAGGTGGAGACATTGATCAGTGTGGGGGGGGATGCATATTGTCTTCCTGGTTACCAAGGAGTATGGGCCCTGCCCTTTTGGAGCCTTTTTGGCGCTAGTCTCAATCAAGGTGTAATAGGCTCGTTCAAATGTCTACTAGGGTAAATTGTAACTCAGTTGGTCACCTAGCATCACTGTGGAGTTTCCTGTGTGTGTTACAATCTCATTGGCCACCTGTGCGTGGCCAGGCCTGACCGCATGGCCTTTGCCCTTAAAAGCTAGTCTGTGAAACAGAGAAGTGTTGCCCTCTTGTAAGAGGTGCGTCCCGAACGTTCGGTTAGATTCTTGATGCTTGGCGCGAAATAAAGCTTTGCTTGATCTTCGCTTTGTATCAGTTTCGCTCCTTTAATCATGGACCCATTATTAGGGCATAACTCTCTCTCTCTCTCTCTCTCTCTCTCTCTCTCTATATATATATATATATATATATATATATATATATATATATAATCAAAAGAATGATCACTGTCTTAAATTTTGAATTCAGGAAAAAATACTTATAAGAATACAATACAGGGACGCCTGGGTGGCTCAGTTGGTTAAGCAGCTGCCTTCAGCTCAGGTCATGATCCTGGCATCCTGGGATCGAGTCCCACATCAGGCTCCTTGCTCCGTAGGGAACCTGCTTCTCCCTCTGCCTCTGCCTGCCACTCTGTCTGCCTGTGCTTGCTCTTGCTCTCTCTCTCTCTGACAAATAAATAAATAAAATCTTAAAAAAAAAGAATACAATACAAAGGATGTAACATCTTAACAGTAAGAAAACGAGTTATGGAATGATTTGATTGAATTTTGTTAAAGAATTTCAGACTAGTATTTCTCATATATATGTCATATTTATCTCCTTTGAATACAAAGTAGAATCCAACCTTAGCAAAAAATTCAGTGTCTGTATGTCTGTCACTACTGCCTTAGAGAAGGTTTATTTTTCTAAAACATGGCTTCCTACTACTTACAAAATAAAATCCAAATCTTTGCAAAATATCTAAGGCCAATTAATATCTATTTTACATCTATACACTTTCCCGGGCCATATACATAATTTTGTAAGCCCTATCTGTTATTTCCTGGTGATGGTCCAGATTTTGCTGCACTATTTCTTAACCAATATTCTCTCATTTAAGAGGAATGTTCCTTCTCTAACCTCACTCAGCAAAATCTAGTAAATTCTTCAGCATTTGGATCAAATATGACCTGTACAATTCCTTTTCATTTCTTCCTATTAGAAATAATCTTTTCTTTTCAAAATTCAATTGTACTTGTTAAAATATATATATTTTCTTAATTATACTAGTAACACCAGGTTTTGACTTACATAAAGAAGGCAAGACTAGATAGGATGGCAACGCTGACCATACCATCTAGTTAGGAACAGTCCATTTGGAGAATTCTCAAGTTAGTAGGGACCCTGGTTGCAGCTTCTCAGTATACAGTGCAATTATTTAAAAAAAAAAAAAGCTTTAGACTATTGCTGTTTGTTTTTTTTGTTTGTTTGTTTGTTTTAGCTCAATGGCAATACATACATATTATTTGCCTCCGAATTCTTTAGTCACCTACCAGAATCCTTGAACATATGGATATTTTATACATGTGCATATATGGTTTTTTAGTTCAGGCTTCACAAATGATTCCCATGACTCTTTCACGTTATGGAATCCTCAGAAAGTAGAAAGGTGAGCACTGTAGATACTCGGGTAACTCATGGAAAATGAAAAAAAAGACAACAACAAACCACAAACAGAATTTCCTTTGGTCCAATCACTGATAGAGCTGCAGGCTTTTAATAAAAAAAAAAGAAAGAAAGAAAGAAAAAAAAATCAGCCAGCAAACTCCTTAAATAATTGTGAAGTTGAGTTCTGAGCACTGTAGAAAAAGCACACTTTTATTTGGCTGAAAATCACTGAAACAAAAGAAAGAGAAAACCAACCAAACAAACCTAAACTTCATAATCATATAGATATCAATATTTCATTTTGATCTGCTAATTAAAAATCTAATCAACATTTGGTCTATTATATTTCTTATGTTAAAATAAAGCATTTCTCCCTCTTAAATTGCAAATGTTGATTCTTACTCCCTTTGCTTTGCTTGAAAAGATTCTGAATAAAGAGTACAGTGGAATAAATATGTATTATTTGCATGTTATTAAAGCTTATGTTTGAAGTACATGACTTCAGTCCAAAAAATTCCCTCTTGTGCCATTTGCAGAATTAGTGTAAGGCAGTAAGTAAAACAACAAGGACAGTTAGTTCTATGTTTACAAAACGAGCACCTCATTTGGCAAAGAATATGTGCCTAAAGATGAAACTCTGGGCAGGAAATGAAGACATAATGAGGTAACTGGAGAATTTCATGGTCTCAAGCATTTAAATAAATTAATTACCTTAATGATCATGTAAATGGGTGATCATAAATGAATTCCTGATAATATTAAAACCCCCATAATGTACCTCAGAAAGACTATGCACGCAAGCCTGGGTAGCTCAGTTAGTTAAGCAGCTGCCTTCGGCTCAGGTCATGATTACCGGGTTCCAGAGATCAGCCTAGCCTTGGGCTCCTTGTTGGGTGGGGAGCCTGCTTCTCCTTCTCCCTCTTTGCCTCTGCCTCTCTCCTCCCATCTCCATTCATGTGCTGTCTATCTGTCTTAAAAAAAATTGCATCATTATACTTGATAACTTTTATTGTATAGCCTTTAGAATCAGCCTCCAAACAAATTAGATTTTAATTGTTCTAAGGATTGGATTTTACTTCAAAATCATGCAAATTTCATGGAATAGAGGTTGATTGCCTCTATTCCTCAATCTGCAGAAAGAACTAAAAATCTGTTATTTAATTAATGAACCTTATCCTTATGATAGTCAGTTATCCTGCTCTTGTTTATCTTGTTTATCTCTAATTCTTGTTTTTAGTTCTGCTAAATATATTTTGTAACTGGCAATTTCAGTTTAATGACTAACATTACACTGTTACATCTGTGTATATGTGTGGTATATATATGTATACATACACACACACTATGTAGCTTATTTAATATAACTCAGTAGGAATTAGAAATTTACTCTTCACTTTCTTCATTTTCTCTTTTCTTTCTCCTTTGTTAGTAAAAGCAATTTGAATAATAATGCTAGTCAATCAACTTGAATAATAATTGAGATATGATCTATATCCCATACCAACAGACTCTTTTTAGAGGAAATAACTCCAGATGACCCTACAAGTGATGATTCAATCTTTCAGACACTGATTGCACCATGAATAAATGAGTAGTATATTCATCATCCAAAGATAGTTTATTAATGAATGTAGTTTTGAATATTTTAACAAAAACCCTTATTTATGCTTCTATAACTAGCTGATATGAATGTGTTTACTTTTTAGCCTTAATGTAATGAGATCTGTTTCACATTTCCAATGGTACTAATCAGACCTAAAGAGAGAAAGTAGTCATTTAGACACTGTGGGAGAAATCTTCTATGTATATATAACCATAAAATTGTTATTAAGTCAAGATATTAAGAATGTCTGATTCTCTTGGGGTGCCGGGGGGCTCAGCTGGTTAAGCATCTGACTCTTGATCTCAGCTCAGGTCTTAATCTCAGGTTCATGAGTTCGAATCCCGCATTGGGCTACACACTGCATGTGAAGACTACTTTAAAAAAAAAAATCCAATGCTCTCAAAGAAGGTAGATAAAAGAATTGAGTTCCAAAGGAAAAGAGGATGGACAAGAGATTTTTAAGAATACCTGAAACTTCACAGTAACTACAATTCATATGAAAGGGCATTTTTCAACTCATTTATTTTTTTTCCTATTTTGTGTTGGGCTTATCGTGAAAAAGAGTCTGAGCCAAGTTTCATTCAAATATAAAAAAGTAGAGTTTTAAAGGCTAGCAACAATAAAGGAAAACACAAAAATGATAGATAAGCTATTTATATTGTGCCTTAAAAGATCCTTATAAAATTCAAACTTTTAGGGGCACCTAGGTGGCTCAGTCATTAGATATCTGCCTTTGGCTTGGGTCATGATCTCAGGGTCCTGGGATCCAGCCCTGCATCTGGCTCCCTGCTCGGCAGGAAGCCTGCTTCTCTCTCTCCCTCCCTCTCCCCCTGTTTGTGTTCCCTCTCTCTGTGTCTCTCCCTGTCAAATAAAATCTTAAAAAAAAAATCAAACTTTTAGATGGAATGTAATCTTAAACTTAATATCTGCACTGCTTCATTGCAAATTTATTCCTCTGCCTACTGCAGTCTACACTGCCTCTACTACTACATTGAACCTGCCCCTTCTGGGGTTACCAACTGCTCCTTGTTGATAAATTTAAGAGCATTCTTCAGTATGTACATACCTGACTTTCATTTAGCTTCCCATATCCCTCAGCAGTAAACATCCCTTTGATTTTCAAAATATCCTGTTTTCTTGCTGGTATTTCCTTGTCCTTTCATATCAGTACACTGCATTTGTGAAGGACAGCATTTTTTTTTCTGCTCTAGAAACTAAGCACATGATTTTTTCACAAAGGGCATGGAAGGGTAATACTAATACAGCACTATAAGTATGCTGCCTGGCTTGTTAGATAATTTAGGAGCTATATATGAAGCAAGCAGAAGTTCATACTTACTGCCAAATTACATTGTGTGTGTACCCATATCTGCAGAGAAACTGGCTGAAAAGTTCAAGTATGGTAGTCAGGTTTAACTCAGAGACAGCAGAAGAAAGAACTAACCACTGAAAAGTATGTTAGGTCATTCACAGTTGCAGGGGATGTCTGTGCTTGGGGCCAGGCAGGGGAAATTTTAAGTTTCCTATTTCGACCAAATAGCTTGAGAAACAAGCATACAGTGTGAGGTGGGTAGCCACATCAATGAAGTTATGCTCAGTAGATCCCAGTGTAGTTGGCAGTGTTCAATGTTTCAATGTTTACAATGTAATATGATAATGGCACAAATCCTCAATTAGAGGAAAGACACTTTGAAGACTTATTCTCACTGTTTTATTTAAAAGGCTCCCGTCTGACTCGGAATGCGATGCTCATACATTGGGTCTGGCTGGGTCTCCAAGTCCCAGCCAAACCCAATGTATAAGAGAGTTAACAGGCCTTTACATTTTCAAGGTATAGGTGACCTTTACACTTGGGAAAGAGAGGAGATTTTCTACAGGGAAAGAATGATTTTAACGTTTGAGCCCTTTCTTAGGGTTTGAGGGGCTAAAAAGCAAAATGACTGGATGCATGGTGGGGGTGAGCCCTAGGATTGTAAAGAGCTAACTTTGACCTCTGAATCTGCTCATCCAGATGATCATGCATATTAATACTGGGGTGGGGTAAAACTGAGGAATCTCAGAGGCTAATGACTGTGTGAATAACTGCTTTAAATGTAATCAAGTGAAAGAATTCATCAGAGTGCATAAAACAAGACCCAAATATAAATGTTGTTTATGAGAAATCCACCCAAATATAAATACAGGTTGAGAGAAGGAGAAACATACACCATGCTAATCTAATCAGAAGAAAACAAAAATAACTATATTAATTTCAGATAAAGCCAAACTTCAGAACAAGGGAAACTATTAGGGCTAAAGACAGTTATGTTCTTGTGGTTCATCTGGGTTACACATCAACAGTCATAAATCATATCATAAATGTATTCATTTGGTTACTGTGTTAGTCAGGGATTGCTCACATACTACTTATGATTCAGTTATTAAGAATAACTGATACTAAACTCAAGATTTTTATATGACGATTGTGGCCAGATCTCTTAAAATCAATAGGGAACAAGAGAAACCTGGCTCCCTTTTGAACATGCAGCATTTAAGAAAATCTAAGGAAGAAATTTTTTTTTTAAGATTTAATTTATTTATTTGAGAGGAGAGTGAGTGAGTGAGAGAGGAACAGGAGAACAAGAGATGGGGAGATGCAGAGGGAGAGGGAAAAGCAGACTCCCTGCTGAGCAGGGCTGATCTCAGGATCCCTGGGTCATGACCTGAGCAAAAGGTAGCCCCTTGACAAACTGACCCACTCCAGGCACCCCTAAGGAAGACATTTTCTGACAGCAAAGAAGGTTGAATTGTTGTTAGAAGTTGTGAAATCTTCTCTTCTGCAGGTGTTTATAAATACAATTATTTTAGATGTAATCTCATCAGAAGACAGAATGATGAATGAGGTTACTTCTTAGATTTGCCTCTTCTGATCAATTTAATATTACAGTAGCAATTGCCATCCTGAAGAAAATAACTGAACATTGGAAAATGAAGAATAATAGGAAGGGATGACATAGATGGAATGGAGGCTTACTCTGTACTTGAAACTATTAACATGATGAAAGGCCTGCATTTTAGTACCAGACAGATATTTGTGTCCATTTCATTAAGGTCAGAAACCCACCCATTCATTTAATGATGCGTTACACACCAAATATTAAGTGGCTATAATTAATACCCTTTGATAGTTGTTAGGTGCTAACAATTTTTTTAAAATGCTTTTTCATAGGAGAAAATTGGGAATTAAAAAAAAAAAACAGTAACTAGAGTTTCTGTTTTTTTTTTTTTTTTCCAAAAACCAATATTCCCAGTTCTAATTTATTCAAAGAACTCTGTCTTGGTCAGTTAAAGCATAAGACAAAGGAAAGACAAATCTATATTGTGGATGCTTTATTTACAAATTGATACTTTCTCAGTTTCAACTGATTCTGTATCATAGCTAAATAACACTTTTTTTTTTAATCACGGAGTCATGTATCTTTACTTTTTAAAATTTTTTAAAGATTTTATTCATTTATTTGCTAGAGAGAGAGCACAAGCAAAGGGATCAGCAGGGAGAGGCAGAGGGAGAAGCAGGCTCTCTGCAGAGCAAGGAGCCAAATGCAGGACTCAATCGCAAGACCCTGGGATCACGACCCTAGCCGAAGGCACCCACTTACCCAACTGAGCCACACAGGCATCCTTCTGTTTTTTAGATTATTTTCTCCCCTGCTTAATATTTTTTTTTCTCGTAGTCTCTCTCACTTTTTATAAAATGTAAGCCCTTTCCTCAAGACTGTCGTCAAGACCAAGCCTCCTACTCCTACCAGTTAAATAGGATTTCCACTGAAATCTTAGAAATTGAAGCAACTAGGTAGGAACCACTTATCTCCCTGGTCATAACTCTCACGCATACATACTTATGATCTAAAACAGTTTTTATCCTATAGTTTCATGGGCTGAAACCTCTTTCCATTTAGTCAATAAGGAATTAAAATGTGTTTGCTCTGTGACAAGCCTTATGAGGAGCAGTGTTTGAGGAGCAGTGTTTGAAGCCATGCTATCATGATATACTCATTTTATTTTTTGTATTTTATTTATTAACATATAATGTATTGTTTGTTTCAATGGTACAGGTCTGTGAATCATCAGTCTTACACAATTCACAGTATTCACCATAGCACATACCCTCCCCAATGTCCATCACTGCCTTCTTCCCATAGTCGTCTTCAGCATTATTTTTCTCAGTTTTAGTTAATTTATTCATATCAGCCTGTGAGTAAGACTATTTTCTTTGATCTAAAATTAAAAAAAATAGTGAATTTTAATCGTTATCCCTAAACTATAAGAATCTTTGTTTCCCTTATCAATTTTCATGAAGTCAAAATCATTGTCTACTCTATTCTTACTACTTTTCAAAGTAGTTCCCATTACAACGCACACACAACACAGAAAGGCACTGCTTTTGAGGAATACCAATAATTATCTTATTGCCAAAATAGACAAGCATGCTATTTAAGGTTTCCTACTGAACATCTAAACCACTTTTGTAACTGTAACAGGCATTGCCTTGTGAAATGTCTCTACCCCCATAAGACAGATATATTTTTATACTCTCATAATTCTCTGTTCTAGCTAGCTCTCCCTTTCACTCTAAGATTACTGGGTTCTACTCCCCCTGTGTGTGCTTCACTGTATTTTTTTGAGATTACTGAGGACTTCAAAAATCATAACCTCTCTTCTGAGCTTCACATTTTAGACACTTCCTTATGGCAATGGAGGGGAAATGATTAATAATATGAAGAAGTTTACCTACAGAATATTTTTATTCTCCCTTTAAAACCCCTAATTCATTTCTATATTTAAGACCCTTATTATCTGTATCTTGAGATATGTAATTTCATACTTGTTCACCTTGCTTTTAATATTGTCCCCTTTCAATTTATTCTTTACCTGGCTTTATCTAACTAGATAATTCCATTTGAAAGCAATTTGGCCCATTCTAAATTTTTATGAAATATTTCAATGATTCAGCTTTGCTTTTCAAAAAACGTATATATATATATATATGATCTTTATGACAGAATTCAAGGACTTTCAAAGTCTAGTCTCTATGTATTTCTTTATACTCATATCCTGAAATAGCTTTAAATATATTATGTCAGATCATGGTTTTTCATGTAAGTACTCTTTTGGCTGTATTGTTTTTTCTACTTTATCTGGTGACTTTTGCTTATATTTTAAGACTCAATTCAGGCATTGTATCCTATAAGAAATTTCTCTAAATTTCTTGTTTTAATGGTGGAGGCTTCCTTTGAGTTCTCCTTGGCAAGGATTTATATCTATATCTTCTAATTTATGCCATTTAGAAATAATCTGTCTAGGTTTGTTCCTTCACTAGTGGAAGATACTTTCTTTAAAGTCTAAACTTTCCTTGCCTTGCATAGTACAGGGCACAGTGCAGGGTAATATTAAATTACAAACTGTGACAGTGGCTTCCAGGAAGATGGAATAGATGTATCTTCCTTATTCATCTTACTATGTACAAGTAAAAGATAAGAACACCATATATGAAACAACTATAAAAAGACTCTGAAAGGTGGAGAGAAGGCTGATGGGATAATGATACAAGGATTGCTACAGTGGTGAGCATCTTTTTTGGGGGGGCTTACTTTACCTTATATATCTCAGACTTGGGGTGGAGTAAACTGGCAACCCCAAAACACCAATCAAAAGTACCCTAAACAGATAAAAAATAAAAGCACCCTAAAAAACCTTTTGTGTTCTCTAAATCCGTTCCGTCTAGTCAAAGGACCAGGAAAGGAGATTAACAAAACAGAAACCTTTTAGACAATAACTGCTCTATTCCAGCCAGACACCACAGAAAAACTGCCCTCCCCCTAATTTTGTCAGCAAAAACCAAGTAGAGATCCTAGTTATCCACCCTTGCCATGAGGTGACCCAATTCCCCACTCTACACACAGAGATATCAGAGAGGAAGCCCGGGAGGGGACTTTTACCTGACTGAGCAGTAATATCCCCTTCCCAACCTCAAGTAGTACGAGTAGACACCATAAGAGACTGGGCTTTCATTCCCACCAATTCCTATCAATAATCCCAGGAACATCTTTTGTAGTTATAAAGAAATAAAATACAAATATAATATGAAATCACTATATACCTATTAGAACAGCTAAAAAATTTTGTTACTGCGACAGTATCAATTGCTGGAAATAATTTGGCAATGTATTAAGAAAACAAACACAGCTAAATAAATATTTACTCTATGACCCAGAGGTTGTACTTCTGGACATTATCCCAGAGAAATAAACACTTTTATCTACACATAAACATGTATATGAATGTTCATAGCAGCAAATAACCAAAACCTGGAAAACTAAGATATCCCTTCATAGGTGAATGGTTGAACAAACAATAATATCTCCATATCATGAAATACTACTCAGTAATAAAAGGGAATAAACGACTGATAAACACCATTTGGATAGGTCTCCAGCGCATTATGCAGAGAAAAACAAAAACAACAAAACCGAAACTATTGTGTACTTTGTTTCAAGATGCATAGCATTTTTTGAAATGACAAAATTCTAGAAATGGAAAACAGCTTAGCGATTGCCATGGGTTAAGGACTGGGGCGGGAGGGCAGTGCAGGAACTAGAAAGCGTAGCATGAAGGAGATCTGCACCGTGTCCACACGGCTCTGTATCCTGACTTGAACTGCTGGTTACACACATTTACTCCAGTCAAATGGCACAGAACCACACACTTTGTTCCAACGCCAACTTCCTGGTTCAGATTTTGTACTATAATTCTGTAAGACGCAATCTTAGAGGAAAGCGCGAAGGGTACGTGGGTCCCCTTGGTATGACCTTCCTAACATCCTGTGACTCTGTGACGTGCAAGCACCTGGACAGTGGGCCTGCCGGACTGTACGGCGGCGACTCACATTCAGCTTTTCGGAGACAACTATCTGGAATAAACACCTTGCCAGACACTGGACTGCCCCACCTCTGAAGTTTCTTTTGTTCAGGGATCTCTGGTTCGACGGCTTGTTTTTCCCTCCCCTTCCCCTTCCGGAGCATTAATTCCCGCGCTTCGATTTTCCCGCCCCTGTTTGAAGGTCACCAATAAACTGAAAGCCCGGGAAACGGACACCGCAGGCGCCCATCCCCCACCCCCACAGAAGCAGAACCGAGACGCGTGCTCTGCGGCCCTACCTGCGACCTCGCGGAGTGCCGAGAATCCTTCCGAACCTGTGAGTAATAAACCTTGTTTTTTCTGAAAGTGTCCTGACCGTTGTCGCTGAGCTGGGTCTTGCAGTCATAATAAGAAACACAATAGCGTGGGGCGTCTGGGCGGATCAGTCGGTGAAGGGTTTGCCTTTGGCTGAGGTCGTGATCTCAGCATCCTGGGATTGAGCCCCTCCTCAAGGTCCCTGCTCAGCTGAGAGCCGGCTTCTCCCATCTCTCTGGCTGCCCACTCTGCTTGCTCGTGCTCTTTGTTAAATAAACAAAATCTTAAAAAAAAAGAAAAAAGAAAGAAAGAAAAAAGACACACAAGAGCGGTCTGACCACAAGCCTGACTCCCAGAGGGGAAATGCTTGTGTGGGCTTTACCTCAGCCCCTGTGAGTGCCCTCAGGCATTCCTTGAGGATTACTGAGTATTCAGAGGCAGGGAGTGGCACAAAATTCTATGACTATTTCAGTATAAAAATCTAAAACATACAAATTAAAAACAATATTTTCAGACAGAAAAACAAATCTTGTTTAATAAATACTGTTTGATCTCACATGTATGTGGAATCTGAAGAAAACTCAGAAACAGAAGATTGGTGGGTGGTGTTTGGGGTGAAGTGGGGGGAGGGGAAGGGATGGAAAAAAAGAAGTGAAGGTGGCCCAAGGGTACAAACTTAACCATTATGAGTAAGTTTCCGGGCTCTAATATACAGGGTGCTGGCCATAGTTAACACTGAATTGTATACTTGAAAGTTGTTGAGTTAATCTAAAAAGTTCTCATCGTATGGTGATATTGGTAACATAAGTATTAAATATATATGTATGATATATAAGATATATGTCAAAACAAGTTGTACACTTTAAGTTGATAATGTTTATGCTGATGATACTTCAGTGGCATTGCTCAAAAAAATCTTGGTGAATCCTGTGAAGGTAGGTTGTGGGTGAATGAAGTCATTAATGAAATGAGTAATGTAAACAGAAATGCCTCAAAGCCGTTTTCATGTAGATCTTCCTTGTTTGAAAGATATGCAGATCCTTAAGCTGAATTTGGTTGAAATGTGATTATTTATACATATACGGGGAGACTCACCAATAAGATGGGAAGATCAAAGGCAAAGCTATACATTGAGGCGTCCCACAGAAGCTGCATTACAGAGAGGGAACATCTTGGAGGTGTGTGTATAAGGTCACAACACTGAGCTGTCTACTTATTGCCTGCGGCTGTTGAAAGTAGTCCTTCATTAAGGAGTAGGCCATCTGGGCAGATGCCTGCACCAGTCTACCAGAATGCTAAGTCATCACTGGAATATGTTTAAAATGCTAAGCCAGTTAATAGAGTTTCTTATAGGCACATATTAACATAACTGGCAGAAAGTAAGCTCTTTCTGCTCTAATTGAAGTAGCAATTTAAAACTTGGTAATATATCTCTAAGAATTTTAGGGATCAGTATCTTCATGTTGCATGTTATAATTAAAGGGCCACATTACAGACTCAGAAATAAGCTTGATTGTAGTATGATCTTGGCATAATAAGATTTCAGCCAACTGAAATTCTAGAATTTAAAATGCATGGCATAATATTACTTGTGGTGAATGGGTGACTTATTTTATAAAATCTAAATTTTATACAAATTAATATTCCTCTAAAAATATTGCCAAGTTTAGAAAGCTAAATTCGAAAACAAGAAGGAACAACCCGAGTACAAAATACTTTGTGAAATTGGAAATCTGAAAAATATGTTTAAACATCTTTAATCCCAATATAAACCAGAGTCCAAATATTTATGCCTCTGAATCTTTTCATTTTTGCAAACAAAAAGAAGTTCAATACTAATTGAATATACTACATTTTTACTTGTTTTTCTCACAGGGCATCAAATAGCAAAGAATGTAATTCATAAATAACAACACTCTAAAATTTTTCAAGGGGTACTCTTTTTTTTTTAAAGATTTTATTTATTTATTTGACAGATAGAGATCAAAAGTAGGCAGAGAGGCAGGCAGAGAGAGAGAGAGGGAAGCAGGCTCCCCGCTGAGCAGAGAGCCCGTTGCAGGACTCGATCTCAGGACCCTGAGATCATGACCTGAGCCGAAGGCAGCAGCTTAATCCCCTGAGCAATCCCCTGAGCTACCCAGGTGCCCCTCAAGGGGTACTCTTAATGATTAATAAATGTTAAAGAAATTCATATTTATTCTTTCATACTTTTACCAAATTCTCATTGTTTACACATATGTATACTAATATGTACACACATGGATTTCAATTTTTTTTCATACAAATATAATCATACTTTATAAACAAATCTACAACTTTATTAACAATGCATCAACAAAAACTTAATATATAATGGATCTGCCTACAGTTAATTGATAGAAATTTAATTCTATCTTCTCTTATACTTACTTTTGTCATGAGTATATTCACAAATTTTGTATTGAGTATGAGAATATGGGTATAAACACACACATGCCCATACATGTGTAATAATCCTATTACTAGATCTTGGGAAGCTATAGTACTTTCTAGACAGAAAATCCTTTTTTCTCTTTTTCTGCTAAAGACATCCTCACCAATTATTTTGACACAAGTATTTCCTATCAGAATATCAGGCAGAACATGTTTTACATCACGTGTGTTAGTTAAACAAGTGATGGGGTAAAGAGGTACAACATCTTAAATACTTTAACCTATTTGACTCTTTGAAGCACCCTTGTATTTTGTCGTTATGTTGTCATAAAGCTGCTTTTCTGAGCTATCTCTATTTTTAAGTGTAATTAAAGTGCAAGATAATAGTGGACTCCCCAAAGTTTCAAAATTAGTGAAAAATAATGTAATATTTGTGCTTAATATTCTTGAAATTGAATAAACACACAGAAGAGAAAATACTGACTGCAGTTAGTTGAATAAATCCAACAAACCCCAGGATTAAGTGTGGGATTAGATTTCGGGGATGGGGGCAGATAACACGGTGCACATATCCTATCCATTGGTAAAAGGAAAGAGGAGAATTAGGACATTAAAATCCCAGGTTTCCTGGAGGTTTTTTAAATTTGTTTTTTGTTTTTGTTTTTTTTTTAGAAATGAAGGAAGGTATAGATCAACTTGCAGAGAAAATAACTGGCATTTTGTTTCTCTACAAATTAGAGACATAAATACATAAATGTGAGAAACAGAGAGAAGATAACACTAGTAACAAAACGGAAATGTGGAGTTGGATACGGCCCAGGGTATAGGATATAGGGTAGAAGATATAGGATAGGAAGGACATATTACTTTATAACTTGAATCTCAAGCTTCTTAGGAGAAAGTATGATTCCTCAATTATAACAAATCAGTCTACCCACTCCAATATACCAAAACAAAACAAAAGACTGTCTTTATCTGCTAACATGTAAGTCTTGTGAAGTCAGTCTGTGTGTGTGTGTGTGTGTGTGTGTGTGTGTGTACTTAGGAACCACAGTGCTTAGAACATGTTATTGTCTAATGGTATCCAAATAAATTTCTTTAAATCAACAAAGTGTTTTTTTTTTCTTTTAGTTTATTTAATTTACTGTGTTTTAGTTGTTCACTTCTCTCAAAGCTGACCCCCGGTAGATTTGATTGTATCTTTCTGTTCTTTAAAGTATCTTAAGTACATCTTTCATAAGTCTTTGTTTTGCTGCACAGAATCAATACTGTATTTCCTAGGTTCCCTCAGCACTGTATCTGACCATGTACTAAATTATCACTAGTAAGATGTAAGGGCAACCCAAGAAATTCTCTCTCAATAATTTGAAATCACTGGCCCAGAGCCAGTAGCCTCTATAATTCATTTATGTGACATAGAAACTCTGTCTTGAGACATTTTTAAATTTCATTTTCTGAGATTTTCAAATGAATCTTACAAACCTAATCCTAAGAAATGTACCATCCCTTCTCTAGATTCTGTATCTTAGTCTGCAAGATAAATGCTGCCCAAGTATGAACAACAGACATATGAAGCTGAAGTTCCAAAAAGTTAAAATATTATGTCATGTTTATTTTTTGTAATACACCAGGTCTTTTAAATATCAGCATGTTTACCATTTATATTAATGGGTAAATATTTTGTTCCCATTCCTACTCAATGCATGTGAATAAGAGTGCAAGCCTATTGTTTAGAAACTGCCAAGGGATAGTTTCACCATGTGCTTGTATGTTTTTGTTTGACATGTACATTTTTATTTTAAAGTAAGGAGGTATTTGGCAGCAAATTATCCCCATGATATCACTTTAAAGTAAGTGCATTTTGAGCAAGAGGGATGTGAAACATTCCAGGATGTATTTCTTCTGCTCAGAGTAGATGTACAGTACATAAATATTCACACAAAGGCACTGTAGGGCAATGAAAACCCTGAATCAGTCCCTAAGAATCCATCCCTTTCCCTACTTAGTACTTCTATATCAAGAAAACAGAAATGAAATCTACATTAGAGACAAATCAGCAACAATCGCAGGAGTTTAGATTTCATGGACTATCAAGACTGACAAAGATAAAAACAGATCCTTGATGCAGATCAAAGACCAGACCTTCTATTACCAATTAACTGAAAGCTATCTATAATCTTTGTTGGTCCTTGTTACATCCTGTATTTGGTATACTGTGAATCTCGTATACCAGAAGATGAGAGTTGGGGTCATGAGAAAAATGAAGTACATTTTGTGTATTGCCCATATTTAAGACTCCTGTGTTCCACTTATACAACTGTTGATTTATAGGAAAATACTGCCGTGACGTGGACCTGAAAGGTCTAGATTAAACAGCATGGAATTTTCCTTACCTAGATTTATAAACGTCTAGTCAGCAATTGGGATTTTGTTTTCACTTGCAAGGCAATATCTTTTTTATTTAATTTTTTATTTATTTTTTTATTTTTTACAAACATATATTTTTATCCCCAGGGGTACAGGTCTGTGAATCACCAGGTTTACACACTTCACAGCACTCACCAAAGCACATACCCTCCCCAATGTCCATAATCCCACCCCCTTCTCCCAACCCCCCTCCCCCCAGCAACCCTCAGTTTGTTTTGTGAAATTAAGAGTCACTTATGGTTTGTCTCCCTCCCAATTCCATCTTGTTTCATTGATTCTTCTTCTACCCACTTAAGCCCCCATGTTGCATCACCACTTCCTCATATCAGGGAGATCATATGATAGTTGTCTTTCTCTGCTTGACTTATCTCGCTAAGCATGATACGCTCTAGTTCCATCCATGTTGTCGCAAATGGCAAGATTTCATTTCTTTTGATCTTTTACTTTGCAAATTCTTTATGACTGACAGCCACATTAAAAACAAACAAAAAAACTGCTTGGTCTTCGAAGATTCCCAAATGTTGGCACTGGGGAAATTAGGGTAGGTAAAGATGTGGTGCCCACTGATGTAGTTTAGAGATAGCCACAATCAAATATCACAAAATTACTAATATATTTTTATGTCATAATTATTGTAACCCATAGTTGTTAATGTGCAGAAAAAAAAATCCTAATATGTTATGGACCAAGTAATGTAGAATACTTTGGCAGCATTTAGTTTGTACCAAAGTACCTTAAGGCAGGTTGTTCTGAATCAATTACCAAAACAGTTTCCATGGAATTCAGCCTCTCTATATGTCATGAACTTCTTATAAAGTATGTTACTTTATAATTATTTCATTATTGAATCGTAACTTAAGACTGGTGATAAAAATGGGGTAAAAATTTAATCATATTTTTCTGGGTCACAAATGTCGATATTGGAATTATCTCCATCTATTAGTAAGAAAGATAAGTAGTAGATAATAAACACAATGTTAACTTTTTACTACAGTGAGAATGAACTTCCTACTTCTATTAGAGATTCTGAAAAGACTAGTCATATGTTTAAATAGATAACAGATGTTAATAAGAATTGTTGTGGTGATGGTCATTTTGCAATATTTACAAATATCAGATCATTCTGTAATATACCTGAAACTAATATAATGTTGTAAATGAAATATACTTCAATGAAATAAAAGAGAAAAAGACATTTTAATTAGGTTTTCTAAGATTTCTGCATATTTAAAATTTTTATCTTAATGTTACCGTAGGTAAATGGAATTCCTAAGAAATTAGTCCATGTAGACACTAGGGTCTGATTAAATATCAAGGCAGTTTCAGTAGCTTGTAATAGGTGTATTCTGTGTGTATGTCCACTGTCTATGTGTATTTCTCATAATACTGCCTAGTTGTTTTTTGAAAAGTGTACTGTTGGATCACTTGGAAGCCTTGGAGAAAATAGTGAGATGAATACAAATCTACTGGCTTTACTAGAAGTATAAAATTGCATACCTTATTTTAGCTTTTGTTTGTCTTTTGAAGGTTATAGTTAACCATTGTTTATTTTGTTAAATTCTATTATGTAACATAAATAAATGAATGTAATTTTAAAAGCTGACCATATAATTAATGTTAGACACACAAATCTAACAGAAGAGGGTAAACAGGATACTCTGAGCTAAATTTCTATTAATATATCAGGTGGTATGTGCTTTGGGCTCTGTTTTTATGCACATCTTCTGAAAATGGACAAATGGAATAAATTAGTTTTACTCTAAGCTTCCACCACAACAATCAAAATTACAATTGTAGGTATTCTGTGGGAATTATGAAAAAGTATGGCAGCAGCATATGCAGTCTATCCCCAAATTACTACCCAACCCCCCGAAAGCATTGATAGGTTGAACTTTTATGACTGGGACATATAAATAATGCTATTCATGGTGGTTTGGTTTCAGGCCAGTCTTCAAATCCAGTTAACCCAAAATGCAATTTAAAAATTGATTCTAATATCCATATGTAATTACATTTTTATGGGAAAATAAATCAATATGTCTTTCTCACTGAAGCACTAATGTCGTATTGGTTACTATTGTACTTCTTTAGACTTTTAACTTTTGAAAAGGCTTTATAAACACTTTACTGGCATAGTAGATTATTTTCGCAGCAAATATTGCTTAGCCCCCAACACTGCCCCCTCCATGGGAAGATTATACTTCCTTATCTCTTGACTTTGAGCTTGGCCATGTGACTTGCTTTGGTCAGTGGATGCATTTCACACAGAGCCTTTAAATGTGCTTGGCCTATTGCCCTTGCTGTCCTGGGTGTTTGCCATTATCATAGGGACACCATACCTTGAGAAGCCCCTGCCCCAGAAAAAGAAAAAAAATTGGAGCAGTTTCCACAGGCAAACCTTAGATGTTGGAATGAAAAATGCATTAGTCATTTCCCACTGGCATTTTGTGGTAGTTTGTATGTGTTAACTGTTGTTTCAGTAATTCTTCATAACAACCACCTACAAGTCTGTGGAGGGTGTCTCAAAAGAAGACTCAAAGTTAAGAAAAAAATGCTACAAGATTTGTATCAAAGTAAGCTAAGATCATAAAATCTTGCTTATGAAGGAGGTGACACTCTAAATTTTATCACTTAAATCAGTTTTTTTGTTTTTTGTTTTTTGTTTTGTTTTTGTTTTTAAATACAATACAGAGGTCCTGTGTGGCTCAATTGGTTGAGAATCCCAACTCTTGGTTTCGGCTCATGTCGTCATCCCAAGGTCATGATCTCAGGGTGGTGAGGTGGAGCCCTGTGTCAGGCTCCATGCTCTGTGGGGAGTCTGCTTGAGATTCTTTCCCTCTCCCTCTGCCCCTTCCCTCTATAAAATAAATAAATCTTTAAAAAACAATAAAAAACCCAAAACAGTAATATCTTTAAAAAGTGAGACAAGAATGCATTTTTGGAAAATACCTTTTAATCACACTCCATTGTTATAACTGGTTCTACTTCAAATAACCCAGGAAAGAATAATGGTACAAAATTAATGATGGACTTTTAAAAACATGGACCAATGGTAATAAAATCAATAAAGGTTGTAACATTAGCAACATAAAATTGGAAAAATAAAAAAAAGAGGCTCTGAAAACTGTCAAAATATTAAAAATCGTATTTGATAAGAGATAAGAGAATTTTTGGTAATATGAAGTCTGGACAGGTGTCAGGCATAAGAGGAATGAGGGAAATATTCTAAAATTACAGGGGGGTATATATTACTAGTATTTGGAAAACAGTATAACTTAGTTTTATGCAGGGAGATCCTGAGAAAGATCTATAGGCCAATGAGTAAGCTTAAGAATGTTTCACCGTGGGTTGGTGACTCAGTTGTTAAATATCTGCCTTCAGCTCGAAGTCCTGATTCCAGGGTCTTGGGATGGAGTCCCAAGTCAGGCTCCCTGCTCTGTGGGAGCCTGCTTCTCCCTCTCCCACTGACCCTGCTTCTGTTCTCTCTCTCACTGTCTGTCTCTCTCTGTCAAATAAATAAAATCTAAAACAACAACAACAAAAACAAAAAAACAAAAAAACAAAACCCTTCCACTGTCCCCATAGGTAAATATCCTTAGTCACAAATAAGATTTTTTAATAAGGATAAGAACAGAGAGAAGGTATATTGGGGTATTCTTGATAGCATGTAAGGAATGTCGAGAGTAACAAGGTGCTAGGTTGTTGGCCTGCTTATTTCTGTCCTGATATTTCTGTTAAAATGGTACTTCTCCAAACCACACACTGATAACGGAGATAAAATTGCACTTGGTTTTCATGAGCAAGTTACCCATTTCTTTAATTGCTAATAATCACCAACATTCAGTATGTTTAAAGGTGCACTGATAGAGTAAGCATGCTTATTTTAAGGTTTATGTGGATATTTATTCAGATGTTAAACAACTGAAAGCCAAAGAGCATAAAACAGAACATCCCTAAGGAAATTGTGGGAAAAGGTGATTGCCTATAGTTAGGCAAATAACCCCAGGTAACTTGCCTAAATCTTTGTTTTTGCCTAGAGATGATATTACATGGATTCTTATTTATCAGTCAGTATTTTCTCAGGAGGAGCCATACTAAAAAACAAATTTCATCTTTTGTTGCTTTTTTACCATTAACTAAAATCTGGTTCAAAATTCAAGCATTTTTTCAAATAAAAATTCACACCTCAGGCATTATTTAGCTTTTCCTTAAATTTTTATTTCTAGGTAGGGTTTAGGGAAATAAGAAAAAATCTTAACTTGCATAGATGAATGCACAAAAAGTTGTAGAGTGTGGTTTTACAAGTCCACAATTTAGATTCTACATACAAGTGAGATCATAGAGTATTTGTTTTTTCTGACTTAATTCACTTATCGTTAACACCCTCAAGTTTCATCCACATTTTTGCAAATGGCAAGGTTTCATTCTATTTTTTATTAATGAATAATATTCCATTAGTGTGTGTGTGTGTGTGTGTGTGTGTGTGTGTGTATCACATTGTCTTTACCTATTCAACTGTCAGTGGACACTTAAGATTGCTTCTGTATCTCAGCTATTATAAATAATACCACAATGAACATTAGGTTGCAGATATCTTTTTGAGTTAGTTTTTTCATTTTCTTGAGGTACATATCCAGAAATGGAATTGCTCAATCACATGGTAGCTCTATTTTTATTTTTTTGAGGAATCTCCATACTGTTCCAATATATATATTGTATAATGGCTGTGCCAGTTTACATTCCTACCAACAGTGCATAAAGGGTTCCCTTTTCTCCATATTCTCTTCAGAATTTGTTATCTCTTGACTTTTTGGTAATAGCCATTCTAACAGGTATGAGATAATATCCCATTTTGGTTTTGATTTGCATTTTTCTGATGATTCATGATGTTAAACATCTTTTCATGTACCTGTTAGCCATCCATGTCTTTGGATAAATGTTCACTCAAATCCTCTGTTTATTTTTTAATTAAATTTAAACAAATTTTTAAATTTGCTATTGTGTTGTATGTGTTCTTACATATTTTGGCTATCAACCCGTTATTAGACATGATATTTGTAAATATTTTCTCTGGTTCTGTAGGTTGTCTTTTCATTTTGCAGATGATTTAAAAAAATTATTTATTTTTTTTTTTGCTCTGCAGAATTTTTAGTTCAATGTAGTTCCATTTGTTAATTTTTGCTTTTGTTAGGTGTCAAGAAGAATGTCAAGAAGATTTTGCCCATGCTTTCTTTTAGTATTTCTATGGTTTCAGGTCTTATATTCAAGTCCTTAATCCATTTTGACTAAGTTTTTTTGTGTGGTATAAGATAGTGGTCAAGTTTCATTCTTAAGCATGTGACTGGATTAACCAAAACCATTTATAAGAGACTGACTATAGCTTTGTAATATAGGTTTTTTTTTTTTTTTTTGTAATACAGTTTTAAATCAGGTAGTATGACGCTCTCTGGGTGGTGAGAGTGAGCGTGTTTGTCTTGTTCCTTTTCTTAGAGGAAATGCTTTTAGCTTTTCACTAAAAGGAAGATGAGGAAGATGTTAGCTGTTGGCTGTACTATAGTTTTTCATTTTCGGTGCAAACGTGCAAAGTGGATACTATTTCTTCCTGTTCTACAGGTAAGGAAACTGATGCTCATTATGACTAAAAACTTTGAAAAGTTTATTATTTATTTTTTGTAGTTCTGTAAAATGTGCTGCTCAAATAGCAGCATAAGGTAAGGTTATCTGCCTCAAAGGTTATTTCTTCTCTTTCTTTTTAATGGTCATGTTACCATTTCTATTAGCTATTACTGATTCTAGGTGCCTTTTTTTTTTAAAGATTTACTTATTTATTTATTTGACAGACAGAGATCACAAGCAGGCAGAGAGAGAGGGAAGAGGCTCCCTGCCAAGCAGAGAGCCTGATATGGGGCCGATCCCAGACCCTGGGATCATGACCTGAGCTGAAGGCAGAGGCTTTAACCTCTGAGCCACCCAAGCGCCCCTCTAGGTGCTTTTTATTTGAGTTTTTAAACATTTGCTGAGTCATAAGGTGACATTTGTATCTTTTTAAACTTTAATGAGGTATAACTGACATATGACATTCTTAATTTACAGTGTCAACAGTTTGATTTGATATATATATATACATATAAATTTTTCAGTAATGAAGATTAAAGTGAGGATTATAAAGATACTGTATGGTCACACATTCTAAAAAATCTTAAGTTTTTTTTTTTCTAAATTAAGGGATGATTTAATTTCTCTCTTCTCTTGGGAATATCGATAGGTTCCCAAGTTAGACTGTAGAATCACTTGAAAAATATCAATTAGGCAATTAAATAATACCTAGACACATTTCAGAAATAAGCACTGGAGCGGATAGAATGCTATATATACCATTTATTTTGAAAAATACGAATCTAAGCCTCTAACTTAAGACTTTCAGAGCATGGTAAAGGAAATTATATAAAACAGGGGCGCCTGGGTAGCTCAGGTGTTAGGAGACTGCCTTCAGCTCAGGACATGATCCCGGGGTCCTGGGGTCGAGCCCCGAATCATGTTGCCTGCTGGGCGGGAGGCCTGCTTCTCCCTCTCCTACTCCCCTGCTTGTGTTCCCTCTCTTACTATGTCAAATAAATCAATAAAAATCTTAAAAAAAAAGGAAATTATATAAAACAGTAACTTTCAAACATTAAAATGCATCAGTATTACCATTGAAAATACTGATTTCTGGGCTCAACTCTCAGAGCTTCTGATTCAGAGGGTCTGGTGTAGGGCTGAATTTTTGCTTTTCTAATAAGTACCCAGTTAATACTGATGCTGCTGGTCTGTGGACCACACATTGTGAATGGCTGTAATACAGGAAACACTGGGGGTGGGGTGCGAGAGAGATAGGGGAAGCGCTGGGTTCTGACTTCAGGTAGGAGGGAGGGGAAGCCAGTATTTGGCAACTGAGGAGGCCACAGGGGCAGAGGAGTTGAAATTCCAAGATTAATTTTTGACCCAGAGTTTTTATTTCTGAAATGTTTAAAAGAATGAATGAATGAACTAATAACATTGCCACTCATAAAAATATATTATTTGAGATACAGTGAAGGAGCCATAGTGTACTTGACTGCAAAATGTGTAACAAAATACTTCCTGACAAATATTAGATTTAATCAATTTACAACACATTTCAAAGAATTACATAATCATTCACATCTGTCTTCATATGTGGAATGCTCTAAAGAACCCTATCAAAATTTAATTTGAATTCAGTGTTTGAGCAAATCTGGTTTAAATAATTTTTCTGTGGATAAGGGACAGCTTCCTTTCCACTTTTGTATGTGTCATTATTTAAAAACCCTACCTCTGTCCCTGAAAACGTAGAATGGAAAGTGCATGAAATTGGAGTATAAATGCATGACCTCTATTTTCTCGCAGGGATTTTTTTTGTAGGTTAACAAGATTTTCACTTATTGCATGTTTGATATCTTTTGATGAGAGAAGCTATATAAATATCAAATATTATTCTAGGCAAAGGGTTCATTAGTGCTCTATTTTCCATTAATTTTGCCAAAACCAAATTGGCACTGAATGGAATTCTACAGCATGTTTGGCAACTACTTGTTTTCTGTCAAAATCATGTCAATATACAGATGGATTCCATTTTCACAGGAACTTAAATAAAGTGATATTCAAGATTAAAATTTGGGATGAAATAACTATTAATGTGTGAAATGCCTTAAGGAATTTATGCAGTAATGCAGAATGTGATGAAATGCAATAAAAGCTAACTAAATTATGAAACTACTCAGAAAAATAGATGGAGTTGGATATGTTATGATGATGACCATTGGCAGTCTCCTGTAATCACACGATACCAATAGCAAAGGGAATATTTTTAAATTTAAAATTACACAGTTAGTAAATCTGGCCAGAAATAACTCCTAATGTTAATATAAAGAAATTACCTCTCTCTTGGGAAAAGTGCTGTTTGTCACTGTCTGAACACATCATAAAACTCTAATGCTACGTTGTGAAAAATTGTGTGTGTGTGAGTGAATGTGCACAAGGGTGAAACTATTGTGAGTCATGAAAGCGATCCTGTGAAAGTAGACAATCTAGGCCAAATAGCACATAAACAGCTTGATATTTCACAGGGATGAGTGTTAGTTACTCTTTTATGCTTTAGAATTACCTGAGAGTGATGACTTAATCCTATGTAAGGAGAGGAGCTTAACTAGGGAGTCTTTAGAAAGAGACACAAACTGTCCTTACTTCAGTCTTTATGACTTTATTGATAGCAACCATGTAGAAGGCACAGTCTTAAGCTGGAGAGTTATAGAGACAAAGAAACAATAACTATGTCCCCATGGAACTTAGTGGAACTTAGTTTGTGTTCTGTTAGGGAAGGCACATAATTTGAAAATGCATATATAACATGTGAAATACATGTTAAATATATAATATAAATATAGAATGTATTGACAGGGTCATTGATTTATAGAAAAGTTGGAGTTGTTCAGGTAATAGAGTTTGAGATGATGCCATTTTAAGAGAAATATCAAAGCAAGTGTCTCAGAGGGAGTGATATTTGAGCAGAGATCTGAAAACGGGTGATAACCTATGGGAAGAGACTTTCAATTTGAGAAAATAAGGGTACATGAGGGTAAACATACTTGTTATTTTTAAGGAACATCAGTAAAGCTAGAGAAGTACATGGAGGGAAACTATGGCCTGGGACACATCATGAAGACATGGAGCAGATCATGTTGGCCATATAAAATTTTATATTTTAATCTAAATTGAATATAAATCCATAAGAACATTTTGAGGAGGAAAGTGACATGATCTGACTCATTTGTAAGTAAGGAATAAATTCTATCTTAATGTGGAAGTTTGCAGATTTAAGTAACGTTGTAATATAGGTCCATGCTTTTGAGCCTACTAAGGTGCTACTGTTATCCTCATGAAATATTAATTCAGAATAATATTTAAATGCATTTAATTTCAAAATGACTTACTATATGTTAGGAATACTCTGTAAGTGCTTTATTCTTCCTATGAAACACATTTATTACATCTATGAACAGTTTTGAAAGTAGTGATAAAATGAACACATGTAGTCTCTGTCAGGTTTATGTTAAAGTCTTAACGACCTCTTTTAGAGGCCTTTTATATCGATTAAATACATTTCTAAGAATTTAGTGTCTTATGTTGCTGTAAGTGAAATTAAAAAAAATACCCAATATTGAAATGCTGGCATATGAAAATGGTTTATAAGTTATCCTATTATCCAGAGATCTTGCTAAATTATTTCATTAGTTCTATCATTTTTGTAGTTTCTTTAGGATTATCTATATGAAGAATCTTGTCATCTGAAAATAAAATTTAATTTCTCACCTTCTAATCTTCATGAAATTTATTCTTTTTCATATGTTCTTGCAGTAGGTATTACCTTCAGAAATGTTGTAGTGGTAAGAGCAGACATTCTTTCTTGTTGTCCTGATCCTAGGAGTAATTGGCCCATGTTTACCGCTAAGTAGGTTAGGAGTGTGACCCTATAGAAGTTCTTTATCAGGTGGAAAAAGTTTGTTTCTATTATGTTTCTAAGAGTTTGCATCATGAATATATATTTAATCTAACACATGTGTTTCTTCATTACATGAAGGTGATATTAATGTAGGTCACCTTTCATTGTCTTTTTAAATGTGAGTCAGATTTTCCTGGTTTTTGTAATATTGAATTGAATGCTGTATACTATGAATGCTGTTAGGAAGAATTTGTGTACAACATATGGGGTTCCCCACTAGTGTTTCTCTTTTTTTTTTTTAAGGATTCAAACCTCATTTTCTGGCAGATACAGATGCCTTACATTCTGCTTCTGATTCTTCATGACATGAAGACTGTGGGTTTTCTGTTAGTGTTTTATGCCCTACCCAAGGCACTGACTTCCATCAGCCCTCAGGCTGAAAGCTGGAAAAATTTGTAAATATATCTGTGCCACTTCCTACTTTCGAATATTGACTTATCTTCAGAATCTGCCTGCCTTCAGATGGTTGTGTATTTGTGTGTGCACTTTTCTTTACTTTTTTTTTTTTTAGTTTGTATTTGCTATCTGTGACATCATTGAGTTCTGCAAGAACTACTTAGCTATAAAATAAGTAAAAGGCTTTATCTTCTTACTTTCAACCTATCTGAGTTTTGCAATAATAAGAAAATTTTGTATAGACAGCTCTTCATCTTTGAAGATCAGAAACTATTCATTTTCTTCAAAATCTTGCTTGATAAACTTAACAAGTTATTACATCTATGTAGGTAATTATATTTCTTCTGCTGTCATTTGAAAATATTAGTAAAATTTCAACTGGCCTATCTCGATTTGCAGATGACATGATTCTATACACTGAAAATCCCAAAGCGATACCTGGGTGGCTCAATTGGCTAAGCATATGAGTCTTGATCTCAGCGCAGGTCTTGACCCCAGGGTCGTGAATTCAAGCCCAACATGGAGCCTACTTGGAAAGGAGAAAAAAAAATCACAAAGAACCTACGGACCGACAAAACCTAAAGCAAAATTATGAGAAATAATAAATTCAGCAAATCATTAGGATAGAAGATCAATATAAAAATTGTTTTTATATACCAGCAATGATTATTAAAAAAGGAAACTAAGAGAGCAAATCTATTTATAATAGTATTCAAAATAATCAAATGCCCTCGAATGAATTTAATGAAGAGATAAACTTAATGCAAAAAAAATTATATACTGAAAACTGTAAAACAGTGCTGAAAGAAATTAAAGACTTAGATGAAATGGAAAGACATTCTGTGTTCATGGATTATTACTGAGAAGTCAAAACTAACCAGTTATCTATAGATTTCATACAATCCATACTAATATTCCCAGTGGCCAATTGTGTGAATGTAGAAAAGTAGATCCTGAAATTCATACGGAATTGTGAGGAGCCCAGCTTTACCAAAATGACCCTGAAAAAGAAGAACAAAGTTGGAACTCTCACAATTCCTGATTTCAAAATTTGCTACAAAGATACTGTAACAAATATAGTATAATATTGATATAATGACAGACATTGAAGTCAATGGAATAGAACTGGGAATCTTGAAATAAACTCCATCTATAATCCTGTGATGCTGGACAAGTTGCCAAGGCCATATAATGAGCAAAGACTAATCTCCTCAGTAACAGATAATGGGATGACTGGATATCTACAAGCAATAAAGTGAGGTTGTACATTTATTTTACAACATATACAAAAATCAGCTCCAAATAGATCAATGGCCTACATAGAAGAGCTATGGAGAGGAAATGAAGGGTGACCGCCGAATGAAGGTTGCCTGGTACAGAGTTTTCCTTTGGGGTGATGAAATATCTTGAAATTAGATGGAGGTGGTCGTTGTACAATGCAAATGAATTAAATTGTACACTTTACAAAGGTTAATTTTATGTTAGGTGAACTCACCTAAAAAATCACACTGTTACTCTTTTTTACGGATGGACAAACCCCCTAGATTTAGAACATGTTCTGTTGGAAAGGCTTGTGGGGAAAACAGGTGCTGTCACACTCTGCTAATGGGAATGCAAAATAGCACAAACCCCATTGAGGGGAATTTGGCAATCCCGAGCAAAATTGCATGTGTACTAGCCCACTTCTAAGAATAGCTTCCATAGATGCAGTGGCTAAAAGACCAAATGATGTATGTGCAAGTCCATTCAGTGGAATTCTTTGTAATAGCGAAAAAGTAGAAACAGGGTAAATGTCTATTAGTAGGGACTGGGGGGATAAGCCAGGTTTCATTCACACAATGGAGGACTCTGTGTCTGTAACAAGGACTGAGGAAGATCAATTCACTGCTGTGAAGAGATTGCTGGGGTGGGTTTTTCCATGAAAAAAACAAAGTGAATGTCCAGAATAGACAAACCTACAGAGACAGATCTAAAGAGATTAGTGTCTGCCTATGGCTGGGAGGAAAAGGCATGGGAGAGAGGAAGATTAGGAATTTCTTATTCAGCAATAAAATTAAGTGGTGATGAGTGTACAAGTCTGAAAAGACTAAAAACCATTGAATTGTATTTTTAAATGGGTAAACTTTATAATATGTGGATTATATCTCAATAAAGTTGTTCTAGAAAAAGAGAGGTGATAGGTTTGGCACATGGTTGCAGAAATCTGTCAGATTGCATATTTTCCATCATTGAGCTACAGTAAATTAATAGTCCGAAGGCAATGGTCCGGGTTAATGGGGATTTTTATAAAATACTGTTATTTAGAGAGACCTCCAAAATGGGGGCAGAGGTGAGAAAGAAGTGATTTCCAATCTAGGTTAAATTAATACAAAGTTCTAGGAAATAATTTTTGAGATAAAACAGAGTGCTTCCTCATTTAGAAGGCCAAGAACCAAACTATTGGAAGCAAATTGAATTGGGCCTAGAGAGTTATTTTGGAGCTCCTTCTTACCCGAAGGAAAAAAATATTTCAAACTGGCTCAAGAAGTGACAAAAAAGCAAATGGAAAAATGGCAGCTAAAAGTATAAATAAGGTGATCTGGTATCTAATCTTGCCAGGACTGGTTATAGATGAATTATAAGAAAAGTCTAGAAGAATTCCACAGGAGAACATTAAAAATAGGATTAGGGAAGGAGTCTAGGAAAGAAATAGTTTAAGTTGGCCAGCCTCTCTTTGTTTATGCGTATCTGGATCTCTCATGGTAGCGGGAAATTCCTGTAGAATGGGTCATTGTACACTTTTCACAATCAGAATGTTGGAGGAAAATGAGAAAACCGAGGTGCTACTGAGAAAACCAGTAACACAGAAGGTGATGACAGAAGAAGGGAGCAAGCTAAATTTGTGGAGGCTGCAAGATGTCAGGTGACAAGATAAGTAGACAAAAAGTTGTTGATTATAAATTAGCCAACCAGAATAATTTTGCAGTGATTTAAAAGCAATTAAAAGAGTCACATCATCACATTAAATTCACTTTAATATTCAACTTATCTGTCACCTGTCAAAACAAGTTTTTTTTTTAAGAAAAGCTTTTATGTAAAATATCCTATAGTAAATTTAAGAACATTCAATCCTTGATTATAGTTGTATAAGTGAAGGAAGGACACATGAATAAAATGAGTCTTACAGATAATTTGATCTTTTTTTGTAGTATACGCTGAAGATTAAATATTTGTGGGGTTATTGGTATTATTAAAATTTACTTCTGCACCTTGATATTCCAGAGATTGGGTAATCAGTATACAGAGAAATGGCTCACCTTTAATCTAGCAAACTCGATTTCTTGATTTTAAGGGATTTATGTCATGGACTTCTGAAAATAGTGTTTTTAAAGGATACCTAGTACTGATAGGGAAAGCTGGTTTCGAAAGAATTATCAGATTTCCCACCCTGCCCCCACATTTCCCCTGACCAGTATCCAATTCAGTGCATTTAAAAACAAAGGGGGAACTTATGTGAATGTTAAACATAGACTTTATGATTAATAATCATAGAAAATAGTTTTCTCAGTTCCTCAACTTACTTTCTCCTCAGAATATTTGAGATGCTTCCCAACTGTTAGTTCATATGTTCACTTCCAAAATATAAAAAGATTATTATATTTCCTTGTTGATTTTAAATCTAAAATGTGGATTCAGGATTCAACTCTACTACTAGATTAGTTTCTTTTGACCTTTTATCTTTTCAGATGTTATCCAAATGGAACAAAAATATTCTCTAAGAACGCATAGGATAAAAAAGGGAGAAAAAATATTTTTAAAAGATTTTTATTTATTTATTTGACAGAGAGAGAGAGAGAGAGAGATCACAAGTAGGCAGAGAGGCAGGCAGGCGGTGGGCGGGGGGGAGGAAGCAGGCTCCCTGCTGAGCAGAGAGCTGATAAGGGGGTTTGATCCCAGGACCCTGGGATCATGACCTGAGCTGAAAGCAGATACTTAATTACTGAGCCACCCAGGCGCCCCGAGAAAATATATTTTTGATGGTTTGTTCAATCTTTTAAATTTTGTTCTTGTTTTTACCTATATAGAGATAATCTAAAAGCTGTATTTTAAATCTAAGGAAAGAAATTCCAGATGTCAGGGACCAAGAGATTTACTTATTTAATTTGTGGTGTTTGAAAATTATAATGTGGAGTTCACAATTATGGGTTTGGAGTTCTGAAGGCAATTACTTTTTATAAACAAAGTATTATTCCATTATTGTTATTTTATGTTGTTATAGCTCAAGGAATTTGTCTCAACAATTTGCATTTTTAAGTAAATATTGTCTTCTTGGTAGGTTTCATTATACCATGAGCTTCCTAATGTTTATATTACACCTGATTTATGATCATTTTGTTAATATTCTTTCTGAAGAGATTTCACAGAATTAATCTAACTTAATATTGATCAGAATCATTTAATTTATATCTGATAATCATTTTATTTTTTCTTTTCATTAGCAATGTATTTCTCATTAGCTTTAGTCTTCAACATAGATTTTTAAATCTAAACTATGTTAAAACAAAATACATTTCTAGTAGGGCTTCAAATGCTGGTAATTCTTTGGTTCTTCATTTTCTGAATTTTTTTTATGTATCGACTATGTGCAATTACTACTCTAAGAATTGAAAATGAATGGTAAGGCACTGAGCTGAATTTTATCTCCATCTCCAGGTCTCCCTTAAAAGTCATCTTTCCTGTAAAACTTCCCAAGTATTCTAGTCCATATTGATTTTTTTTATCTAAGTTTATATTAACATTCATCATTTGGATTCATCAGTCAATTAAACAGTTTTTTTGTTGAGTGCTGATAATATGCCAGGAACACAAAACAGATATGATATTTGATTATACTTTAATATTTCTCATTTATTATATATGTATATACATATTGCTAAGAAAACCTTGAGGATTATATCATTTTAATTTTTTTCTCACAGAATTCGGTACAAAATAGGAATGTAATAAATATAAATTGAATTTATCAAATTATATATGTGATAAACTTAACAAGGATAAATGATTTGTCATCTTACAATCAATAACCCTATTAATTGGGTGATGGGCCTTCTTTTTATTTATGTATTTATTCTTATTCTTTTTTTAAGTAACCCCCCACCCACCCAGCATGGAGTCCTAAGTGAGGCATGAACTCATGACCCTGAGATCAAGACCTGAGCTGAAATCAAGAGTTGGATGCTTAACTGACTGAACCACCCATGTGCCCCTGGGGGATGGACCTTCTTAATATTAAACACTTTTGGGGAACCTGGGTGGCTCAGATGGTTGAGTCTGCCTTTGGCCCAAGTCCTTATGTCCAGCTCCCAGCTCAGGAGTGAGTCCGCTTCTCTCTCTCCCTCTGCTTCCCCCAACCCCCACTTGTGCACCTTCTGTCTCTGTCTCTCTCAAATGAATAAATAAAATATTTTTAAAAGATATTAAACACTTTCATCATGCCTGACCTAGGAAGGAAGGAAGGGAATGTAAGCTAAAAGAAAGTCACCTTAACCCCCTGCTCCTTCCACCCACGGCCATTATTACAGACTCTGTTATATAATAAATTATAGACACGTAATTTCAAGTGAGGAAACAGAATGCTGTAAACTTTTAAAAGGGAAACGGATCCATCGTGGATGTATGCCATGGATAAATTTTTTGAATATGTAAAGTGTTAGTTAACATCTAAAAGAAGAGTAGGAGTTAATAAAATGAATAGATGAAGGGATCTCACAATTTTAGAAATGTGGGAAGTTCCAAAGGAAAGTGGGAGAAGCATGGCTGTAAATAACCGAAAAGAAGTCAGTATTGCCCCCATTTTGAGCAACAGCTTAAAATGACATATTATCTGAGGGTATCCTATAGTGACTTTATCAGTACCTCATTGTTAATCAGATAGAAATATGCAGATTCAAACTCGTCTGTCTAATCCTAAATCTTCTGATGATATAGATAAATCCAAAATTTAATCACAGTATGGAAGAATTGTTGTAATCTGGCCCTAGCTTTCCTCTCAGTCTAATTTTCCATTCCACCTCATCATGTAAACTGCATTTCAGACAAATGATATGGTAAAATCTCAGTCACAAAACAAATCTTATTTATCTTCCTCTTCCCCTCAGGACCTGGCAAATATCTTGCTCCAGTAGGAAATCAGTAAATATTTATTGAATTTTCATTAATAGTTCCATTGTCATAAAATGCAGTTTGTATTGTTAAAAAAAATGGATACTGCTTATCAAATAAAAAAGCAGACAAGTGTTTGGTTTTGTTATTTGAGAATAAAAAACAATTTAGCCAAAATAGCATGATAAATAGTCTGTGACAAATGTTGCAAAACAGAGGAGTTAGTTCTGAGTAAAATTTTAATTAATCCCTGAGCAAGAGAAATATAGTATCAAATATGTACAGTTATTTGAAATATTTGAATATTGAAGTTTTTGTTGTCATAAGCAGTTATAATTTATGTCATTTTGCTTGAATAACATAGCTTCAATGTTGTCTTTTTTGGAACCTGGTAGACTATGAATAAATAAAACAATAAGGTTTTCCATTTCAGAAACTCATCTCCTTATTGTCTGAAATTGTGTCATTTGTTTTGTATAGTCAGTTTATAATGGAGAATTGTCATATGAATTAATAAACTAAATACCTTTTTCAAATATGCACACAAAACTCTGTTATTAAATATAAAATATATATCCTAATTATAAAATACAGTTGAGCTATTATTACTTGAGATACATTCTCTGGTGAAGTTTCTTTCTTTCTTTTTTTTTTTAAGATTTTATTTATTTATTTGACAGAGAGAGATCACAAGTAGGCAGGGAGGAGGCAGAGAGAGAGAGAGAGAGAGGAGGAAGCAGGTTCCCAAGCCAAAGGCAGAGGCTTTAACCCACTGAGCCGCCCAGGCGCCCCTGTGGTGAAGTTTCTAATGAAATTCTAAAGCCATGTGGTTGGAAGTTCTATCATCATGATATGACTTACATTTTTGGTGTCTTCTGGTTTTATTATTTTCTATGTTGTGGCCCCAAGAATCTTGGAAAAGGAGTTTTATGTGTGGTCAAGCTAGCTAAGATTAGAATGCAATGTTGAAATGTTAGTTACTGAATATAGGTTTATCCACTTTTGGCTTGCATCTACAGAGAAACTAAAGATAATTGGGTGTATTAGTAAACATGTTTTGCACCACACTGAAAAATTTACTGAGGAAGAATATGCTTCTAGAAATTATAAAATATATTTATAGATTTGCCAATCCACCGAATGTGAGTGTAACCATCCACAATTGCTTACATCTTAGTTTTCACTAGGAATAAAGCATTTTAATCAATATATTTATTTAAAGCTCCTTTAATAAGGTTGAGAGGAAACAACTGTGTATGAAAAGTAGGTAAGGAAAGACTGTTGTTCCAGAAAGAGAAGAAAAAAAAAAAAAGAAAAAGACAAAATCTGAATGAACATAAAAAAGCTGTAGGAAGTTTATGGAAAAAGAATCTTGGAAAAGGAGTTTTATGTGTGGTCAAGCTAGCTAAGATTAGAATGGGTTTATTAAATTTTTTAAAAAAATAAGTTTTAATACCTAATGTATACAGGTGCAAAATTAGAATTTGGTTTTCTCCCTATTAACAGGACAAAGTTTTTTTGGAGTTTTGGTCTGCTCTTGATTGGAGATTGTAAAAGGTTTTTGTCTGTTTGTTTAACCTTTTGAGTAATCTACCTATAAAGCAAAGAATTTTTACCAAATAACCTATTGTGCTTCATGTTATCTCTGAGTTTTTCAAGCTGAGCAACTTGGACAATTGACTTTAGTAGAGATGGAGAAGAAACAGATTTACAGGGTGTGAGTGTGTGTGGTGGTTGATGGGGAGTGACCAGAAAGCTCAAATTTGGGTATGAGGATTTGATAATCTTACTAGACAGTCAAGGAGAGATGTCAAGAAACTAAGTTAATTACGTAAAGAAGATGAGCAGAAAACTGTGGGCTCAAGGTATCAATCTAGGAATTATCAGAATATTTAAAGCTATTTATGTGTTCACCAAAGATTTGATAGACATTAGAATGTAGATGAAAAGAAATTCAAAGAAACAAACATTAGGCACTCCAACTTTTAGAGTTTGGGGGTAAACAGAAGATTGAGAAGGAACTCCTAGAAATACAGTGGAAAACACATGACACAATGGATAATATAGGACAGTGGAAGAAGAAAGGGAGTGGAAATGAATGATCAAAAAGGACTCACTGGGCAGGTAGAATGAGAATATAAAACTGTTTTTAATCTAAGCCTTTAGTTTAGAATGGACTGAATTCAAAGGAATCTTCTGGGGCTGAATTCAAAGGAATCTTCTGTTATTCACCCCCCCCCAAAAAAAAAGTAATATTACAAATTAGAAAGTAAGGGCAAAAGTTAGTAGTATTTTCTGATACTGACCAGATAATTACAGAATGTTGGGACCATTCTTGGACTACATCCAAGAATACTGAGTAACTAATTCTCAGTCTACTGATACAGAAATGAAATTTTTTGACATTTGGAGAAAGAGGACATTGTTCCTGGACCTTTTAAATAGCTCTGAGACATAAATATTCACTTTTTGGTAGATTTGTGCTATACTGATTACCTCATCTGCTTTTTGTGTTAATTGATTTTTTTCCTTTTACTATTTCCCTGCTTGATTTCTGACATTTGCAGTTAAACTCAGAAGTGTAGAGCCTTGTGGCATATTGAAAAATTCCCTTTGCCCTCTTAATTAAATCTGAAATTCAGCCTCCTTTCAGTCATTTGACCTCCTTTATTTCTTGCTTTAGTTTTACTGAAACCATCATTTTGAAAGGTATAGCTAGTATTCATATGATTAAATCTCTAGCCAATGGGCATTTAAATCTTAAGCTGCTAGGCCAATTCCTTAACTTTATAATCTTTAACATGTTTTTGTGAAAGAAAGGATAACTCTTTGGCTACACCAAGGCTCTCTCATTGTTTAGTCTCATCATGTGACTAGTTCTGACCAATGAGTTTTTAGAAGCAGTATGACACTTCAGGCTAAAGCTTTTAATTGCTAATGCAAGCTTGTCTGGGGCTTTCCTTATTCTTGTTCATTAATGGAACTTTGAGATGGTGGTTTCTCCATCAATCTGGATACCTGAGAAACAATGATGGGCAGAGAGTACTCTATCCCTTAGTTTGAGATAGTGTTTTTGTTTTTTGTTTCTTTAAAGCACAGCATGATCCAGTGAATCTTGGCTGAAACAGTCCTATAGGAAGTCTGCTTCCAAAATTTGTTTCCAAATTTTTTAGATTCAAAAGGATCTAGGAAACAATGATCAATTGACAGGCCATGTAGGGTTGGTTTTGTCACTTAGAATAATTGTTAAGTGTATTTTCACATCTTTAATTTTTATTTCAAAATACATGTTTATAAAAATATTTTTAATTAAAAAGTATGAAACTAACAAATTTTAAATAAAAATATCACCAATAATCTCAATGTATGGTTAAGATTCATTATTTTAATCTTTTTAATATTTCAAATTATTAGTATATTACTTTAGAGTTATAATAAAATACTCATAATAGCTCATCTTGTTGAGCATTAATTACCTCCTACACACTATTCAAAGACTTTAATATACACTGATTCATTATGTTCACAATAATCTGTAAGGCATTCTCCATTTTAATGGCTGAGAAAATAAGAAGCAAGGAATAACTTGCTCAAGATCACTCAACTAGTGGTTTGTGGGAGATATTTTGTGGAAGAAGTTTGTAGGAGGACCCAGAAAGTCTAATAAGACTTGTACTCAACCACTAGACTAGATTCCTGTGTGATTAATATTTCTTATTCACATCACTTTAGATGTTTCATAATGCACTTGACATTTGGCTGATACTGGACATTATATTCTTCCAATATTTTGTATGAATAATTTTGAGATAAATATTGGGCAAGCTTTCCTCCTTGTAGTTCAGAGTATTTCTATGACTTAGGTTCCTAGAAGTGTCTATTTTGGCTGAAAGAACATAAACATTCTTTGGTATCTGAATAAAAATTTCATAGTAATATTTTTTAATATATTGTATTAAACAACTGTGAGTAATACATGAAAGAGTGCCCATTGAATGGACATGGATATAAATCCAGCCCAGAATCATGGGTAAACAATAGTGTAGGATGGACTAAGGGTCTCAACTTTGACACGAGAAGTATGGAAGGGTATAATATTGTATTATACAATTACTTTAATCTGTCTACCACGTGACCTAAATCCACTTTCTATACCTAAATCTACTTAGATAAGATACTCATATTTTGGTTTCACATTGATTTGAGTATATGTTAAATAACAGTGTCTAGTAACAGTGTTACTTGATTAGAAAATGAGCAAAATAACTGAAAAACCCTGTGCAACACTGTATCAGGGCTAAAGGAAATGTCACTGTTCAATTTTAAATTAAGAGGACAAAATAAACTCCTAATGTGGTAGATAAATCCAAAAGCATGAAGAAAATGTTTACCAGATTGAAATAACAAAGGAGAACAGATTAACCTAATCCAGGAATGAATAACAGAATTACTATGCTTCTTTTGTTAAGCATTAATTTTTCATAGGCTTTAAAAGGATTTGACTTATTTCTTGTAGTTATAGAATGTACAAAATCCATTGCCAACGACACTCATTATGCACAGTGAACCTGGTGTGTTAGCAATGAAGTGAGACATATTTAAATGTAAAGAGTAATACTGAGAGAATTCTCTGCACCCTTTCATTTGCATTGCAAGTAGATTCTGAAAGGTAATCAGAAGTTTCCTAGAAAAAAGAATATACTACATTTTCCCCCTCCTTTTTCCAATTGTAATAGAAGAGCTCTTGTCTTCAAAGTTTTACTGTTGTTTACATGACTTCCTTCTTAGGACTCTACTATTATTCTGAACAGTGGACAAAGAGAAAAAAATAGCTGAAAGATGTTAAGATTATTTTGTAGCTTTTATCTCTAAGAAGACAGTGTGTATCAGCCAATGTCTATAATTAAGTCTGGGCTGTTTAACTGTGACAAGTCACTTAAATTTTCTGGCTTTAGGTTATATGCAAAAAGCTTGGTAGTAGTCATAACTATTCTTTTTTAATTTAATTTAATTTATTTATTTATTTGACAGAGAGAGAGAAAGAGAGATCACAAGTAGGCACAGAGCCAGGCAGAGGGGGGGGGGAAGCAGGCTCCCTGCTGAGCAGAGAGCCTGATGCAGGGCTCGATCCCAGGACCCTGGAATCCTGACCTGAGCCGAAGTCAGAGGCTTAACCCACTGAGCCACCCAGGTGCCCCATTCATAACTATTCTATTAAAAGGGTTGTTGTGAGGTTGTTAGCTTTGAATGAGCAAGTGTATGTGATGGGTAAACCATAATAATTATTTTAGATACAAAAAAATGTGACATACTATAAGAAATTCATATTTGGTAGATGTTTATTAACTCTCTTTCCCATGCTAATCTGCTGTATATTAAAATTCCATTCATAGCTTGACCAGTGGGGCTTTTTTATAATCTTTTAGGCCATATTGCTTTTGTTAATTTCTTAGTTTCTGTGACCCTAGGGGCCACCCAGTGTATGTATGTAGTAGATAGTTGAAGTAAATCGACATTCAGGATACTTGCATTTGGAATCCAGTGTTATACTCAATCTTCAGTTGTAATAATTATTTGATTTAGCTATCTAATACCTCTTACCATCGCTTCTGCTGTGCCTTTCCTAATTCAATGTACGACTATGAAAGAAAATAAAAATTTAAGATAACTCACTCTTAGTAAACCTCTAAAGTGCTTCTTTAAATGAAACCAAATGGTATTATGCTACCAAGTGGAAGGTATTACTTTTATTTCTGAACATTTTTAACATAAAATACATATTTCAGAATTTGATATTAACTATCATATTGTCTACTGAGATATGTTATTTCCTTTTCAACTCAATTGTAAGTTCTTTAGGATCAGGGGATTATATCTTACATATGATTTTCCTTTGTAGTTTTATCATAATACCATAAAAATAATAGATGATAATAATTTATTTATTTTTTATTTTTTATTAACATATAATGTATTATTAGCCCCAGGGGTACAGGTCTGTGAATTGCCAGGTTTACACACTTCACAGCACTCACCATATCCTCCCCAATTCCATAACCCAACCACCTTCTCCCTAGCCCCCTCCCCCTGTCAACCCTCAGTTTGCTTTGTGAGATTAAGAGTCTCTTATGGTTTGTCTCCCTCCCAATCCCATCTTGTTTCATTTTTTCCTTCCCTACCCTCCAAGGCCCCCATGTTGCCTCTCTACTTCCTCATATCAGGGAGATCATATGATAATTGTCTTTCTCTGATTGACTTATTTCACTCAACATAATGCCCTCTAGTTCCATCTATGTCATTGCAAATGGCAAGATTTCATTTCTTTTGATGGCTGCATAGTATTCCATTGTATATATATACCACTTCTTCTTTATCTTTTCATCTGATGATTGACATCTAGGTTCTTTCCATAGTTTGGCTATTGTGGACATTGCTGCTACAAACATTTGTGTGCAAGTATCCCTTCGAATCACTACATTTGTATCTTTAGGGTAAATACCCAGTAGTGCAATTGCTGGGTTGTAGGGTAGCTCTATTTTCAGCTTTTTGAGGAACCTCCATGCTGTTTTCCAGAGTGGTTGTACCAGCTTGCATTCCCACCAACAGTGTAGGAGGGTTTCCATTTCCGCATCCTTGCCAGCATCTGTCGTTTCCTGACTTGTAAATTTTTGCCATTCTGACTGGTGTGAGGTGGTATCTCATTGTGGTTTTGATTTGTATTTCCCTGATGCCAAGTGATGTGGAGCACTTTTTCATGTGTTTGTTGGATAATAATAATAATAATTATTTTTAAAGATTTTATTTATTTATTTGACAGACAGAAATCATAAGTAGGCAGAGAGACAGGCAGAGAGAGAGAGGAGGAACCAGGCTCCCCGCTGAGCAGAGAGCCTGATGCAGGGCTCGATCCCAGGACCCTGGGATCATGACCTGAGCTGAAGGCAGAGGCTTAACCCACTGAGCCACCCAGGCACCCCGATGATAATTATTTTTATGTATTGATTATATTAAATATTTTCTGAGGTACGTGTTATCAACAACTGCCTTCTCTTTCTTTACAGTGTTTTATAAACTACCTTCATTATAACTCCTTATGTTATATAACACATACTTTTAAATACAATCTGATGTAAGAAAATGGCTCTTTATAAATGGAAGAGCAATACATAGTTTTTCCTCTGAGACATTAATAGAGAACTATAGAAAGCATTCTTTGGAACTCCCAAATTAGGCAGACTGAATATATTGTAGATAGTGAAGCTGATCTCAATGTAATTCCACCAAGTTCTAATTTGAGAAATGGATCAGGGAGGGAACAGAGCAATCAGCAGGATAATTAAGATGACTATCATAGGATTTATGTATAATCTTGTTGAGGAGTCCCAAGGTATTATTTTTAAGAATTCC